>NC_056740.1:162022464-162117464 GCF_019279795.1 Protopterus annectens | reverse complement strand
CCTCTTGCATTTCCTAACTTTCTTCCTCCATTAGTAACTTCTGCTAAAACTAACCTCCTAAACCCTCAGCTCTACTACTATAGCCCTACTATACCCCCTCCTTTTTCTACCCCCTCCCATTCTCCACTCTATATTTTCCCCCCACTTCCTGTCAATATCTGTACATCTTCCTTCTTTTGAACAACCATTATCTTTTTATTTTTACTCTTATATGTAGTAAATTTAGATCACTGCTATGAGCGAAATCCTTAATGTTTATCATTTTTTTCTTTTGTTTTTTCTCTTTATAATTAATTTCATATTTGCATTCTTATTTTTAATAGTTTTTGTCCTGTATGTTTATCTTTGCTTATGTTTGTTGGGGCTCTTTCCCCTGGATCTCCACTGAAAATGGGTTGCTTACTATCAATGCAATGCAAATAGTTAATAACCTTTTCTTTTTTACAATTATTTTGTATTGTGGTTGTTATTTAATATTTGTATACTGTCACTCTATCTTTACTTATGTTTTCTGGGGCTTTTCCCCTCAGGTCTCCACTGAAAATGGGTTTGTTTGCAAACTCAGTTGGACTAACCGGGTTAACAAATGTGAAATAAATAAATAAATAAAAATATACACCAGGTGTACACCTCATGGCAAACTTTCAGAATCAGGACTAAAGTCTTTATGTAATTATTAAGATAATGTTAGAAGAAAGAGTCCATAGGTAGATAGGCAGATAGATAGATAGATAGATAGATAGATAGATAGATAGATAGATAGATAGACAGACGTAAGCACTGGTGTTGATACAGATATAGATATAGATATAGATATAGACACAGATACATATACAGTTATAGTTTTAGATATGGATATGGATATAGACCTAGATAAAGATGCAGTTGTAAATACAGATACAGATAAAGACAAATATATAGATACAGATATAGATAAAAAAGTATATTTAAATATAGATAAAGTTATATAGATACAGAGATTTTTACATTTGACTGGACTAGCTGCAAGAAATTATATCTAGCCGTAAGAACCCGCTATTTTTAAGAGAGTTCTGTCTTACTATAGACCCTTGGAGATGAGACAAAGTCTTTAATGTCGAGGTTTTATTAGCCCACTTTACAGTTACCACATGAGTGGTGAAATACATCTTCAAAAGTGAAGAAATACCTTTCAAAAGTTTGTGCTTAGAAGTACAGTATTAACTTTTACACTGAAAATGTTCCATCTACAATTGCCAGTGACTCCTGCTGCACATATATTTAGCAGAAAATCAGATGTCTTACATCTAAAAATTTGATTTGTTCTTCATTGTGAATGAATTAGATGAGAAGCCTAAGTTGCTGTACATGACTCAGAAAGAAGTTTTGGAGGTGTTTAATGATTTTACCAATCTTAAAGAGGACAGTAATAAAATAATAGAAGAGAGAGAATCTCAGGAATTAGTACGAATTTAAATTTAACTTGACATTCGAGGTACTGGTAGGAAGGGTTGTGCAATCCTCTCAACTGTCCACATTTTGGAGGAATGTTCCTATTTTCAGACTTGTTTTTTTCGCTGCACATAATGTCCCTATTTTTGGAGGCATGTCCCTATTTTCAGGCTTGATTTACTCCTTCATACAATTTTTTAACCTGCCTCTTCACAAGTGAATTTTGACGCTGTCTAATACACACAAACACACTACATGACCAATATACTATTGTCACCAATAATTTAAAGAAGGGCACACATTTTACATCTCCCTTTTCATAAGAAAAACATAAATGACCTTGTGGGGTAGGAATTTGCAATAAAGTTCTTTAAAGTCTACAGATTTTACAATGTCACTTTGATAATGTGCTTATATTTTTCCATCATTTTTGTCAGTCTCTGTTTTTAAACATGTTTTTTCTTAATAGTTTCCTACATTTCTACTGAAAACAATAAGAGTTATGGCTATTTTCTATGTAGATGTTATGCTAATTAAATGTCCATATTCTTGTCAGGATGTACCTACTTTTCAAGGACCTTGGTACTTATTTTCAGTGTTTGTAAGTTCAGAGGTGTAGATGGGGGTGACAGTCCTTGAGAGTGAAATGTGTGCACAGGCATGCAAAAGGGTTGGAACTTCCTGGCAGAAGCTGGGGAGCCAACTGCAATGTGCTTTTTGAAAGGAGGGTGGAAAAGGCTTACCATTAGCTTGATACGGAAGTGTAGAGCAGTGCAGAGCTGTCTACCCATTGCATGCCCCCTCAGTGTGTTATGTGCACATATCAAGGGTGGGGAAACTGGTTAGGTCTAAAAGTGTAAACCCCTCCACAGCAGCAATATGACACATGCTCCCAGGATGCCTTAAGATCCACACTGCCCCCAATCCTTTTTCAAGGAGTCTGGGGACAATCAGTTGGAGAAGGAAGACTCAACCATGGATTGAGCCACCATGATGTGCTAACAATCAACTGAGTGGGGGAGACAAGAAATGCAAAAAAAAAAAAAGAAAGAAAACATGAACTTGACATTAAAAAAATAGCAGTATTCAAACAAACACCTATACACAACTCACTTTTTCATATACACAATGACGTTTAATCAGGAAGTGGAACAGGTACTACTATTTTATAATCTGCTACGTCTTAGCCATAAAATACCATTTTGAATATGAGTTGGGGTTGTGTTCCTGCCCCTATGTCTTCCCAAACCCCATACCATTGCACCTTAGACATCATTGCAACACCATTATACAGTGTCATATTGTGATAGTTCTGCTATATGTGGGAGTACACAACCATATCATCTCTCAGTCTTTCTCTGTTATGCTTGCTCATTCTCATGTGCAGGGGATGTAGTAACCTTGTCTGCATGTCCACCTTCTCATTATATCACTCTACTACCGCAGGCAACATAAATAATGACTAAAGGGGGTACTCGGAAAAAACACCATAAAAACATGATTTTGGTGGTAATGTGGCCTGGCAGAGATCAGCAAATACCAGTAAAACTGCAGCATTGTATTTTTAGTGGAATTTAGTAACTTGTATATTGCTGTGCATATACTGTCAATAAATGGATGTATAGTCTGCTTCATTTTTTTAAATTGTTATGTAGGTACAAGCTTATAAAATGCTACGCTTGCAGCAATGAACTGCTAATTTTTTCTCTAAAATAAATCTGGTATTCAAAAGATGTAGCTATTTCTTTATAAAGCAAAAATAAGCAGATCATAGTAAACTATTAATTTAAACCAGTAGTAACACAATTTTCACAACGCTACTTTCATTTACATAGACTTCCAAATGAAAATGATCAATTCATTCTCCAAATTATCTACAACATTTTGCTGAAAATAGTTGCCAATAATAACATGCAAAACACTGAGCAAAGATGACACTAAACACAGGAAGTGCTGTTGCAGTTCATTAACTCATGCGAATGGTATTAATGCACTTCTGCATTAACAAATTATAGCTTCAAAATTGTCACATTGAAAGAGGAGAAAACAATCAATTACACTACAAGTTACAGAACAACATCTGACACTGACAAGAAACTGCCTAGTGCACGGTCGTTTCTTTCTTAAGCACCACCATGGTGTTAACAATGGTGATGAGGGTGATAGCAATTGTGATGATGATACAATTTACATGCAAAGCTACATACTGCAGTGACAGCTGCAAGTTAGTGATGTGTGACAATGCACATGTAAAACTGCCTAGTGCAGGGTCGTTCCTTTCTTAAGCACCACCATGGTGTTAACGATGGTAATGAGGGTGATAGCAGTTGTGATGATGATACAATTTACATGCAAAGCTACATACCACAGTGACAGCTGCAAATTAGTGATGTGTGACAATTCACATGTAAAACTGCCTAGTGCGGGGTCATTCCTTTCTTAAGCACCAGCATGGTATTAACAATGATGGTGATGAGGTTGATGGGGATTGTGCTGATGATATAATTTACACGCAAAGCTACATACCACAGTGACAGCTGCAAATTAGTGATTTGTGACAATATACATGTGTATATCTTTATCAAACCTCTCAACTGTTCAGATTTTTGCCTCACGTTTTTGGTCTGTTTCTCATAAAATGTATTTTTCTGGCAAATCATTGAGGATTGAAGTCACTAAATAATGACAGTCATTTGAGTTTCAGACTTCATATCCTTCAGAAAATGCATGCTAACACGTTATTTTAACTTTCTAAGTTTATACTAGCAATAGTTAAAATCTGTCCCTATTTGGGGGCCTATGTCACCCCCATTATTTTTGGCTTAAAACAGACTACTTGTGCTAAGAAGTTGAGTGGTATGATTTATATGCACAAACACCTTTGTATGACGCAATCTGCCTCCTGGATAATGTCACTGGCTTCATAGTATACCATTCAGACACTAAAATGCATTCATGTGTTATCTGTGCCACTAATTACCCTACCTCCAAACTAATATTTAGTCCATAACTCAAGATGTATAGTTACCACCACCTAAGGATACAAACCTGCAGTTTTCACTACCTTTAATGTTAGCACTTGCAATAAATCCATCTGATATCTGACACAAAATGTCTTAGAAACCTGGAGTCCTAAGTTTTGTTTAGTTCCAGCTATACATGAACCAACAATAGAGAGAACAAGAGTAAAAGGTGACCTAAATGCCATCATGAAGTAAAAGATTCACCCTAAAAATATTGGTGAATAAGCTTCTCTGTCATTGACTTAATCAAATAATCTTATAGATTAACATTCATTTTCAATTATAGCTCACTTACATTAAGTTTCTAATTAAATACAGAGCAATACAATGTGAAACATAATCAATAAATGACTAAATAAATACCAACTAAATCTTCTTTTAACAGACACAGACTTTCTCATGTAGAATGACTATGAAATAAGCAAATACACTAAAACCTTTATAAAAGAATCCTCTAATGTTACTGTCCGTATAATGAGGGGCACATATATTGTGTTATATAAGGTACTCCATGTTATCTTTTAATTAATGTTGCTTTAAAAATGTCCTTTCTAAAATTAAAAGAGACAAGTTTCAAAAAGAAATGACAAATACTGAGAACATGAAAGTTAGTTGAAGGACTCTGCTTCAAGAGAAGGCAGGGCAGTGACCGAATCTTTGAAAGCAGCTGTAGGCAAACAGGGGTGTTGCACTTTCTCCACTGTTGGGAGACCATAACGTTGTTATGTATAAGTTAAGGGGGGTTTGGAGGTCCTGCAAAAAACTAGAAATTGTGTTCACTAAAATCTACTTTTAGCTAATTACATTTCTACATTTGTCTATCATCGACTAATCCTTCAATGGATAATCACGAATCCCAAATAACCAAACTTCATTTTCCCTTTTTTACATGTCAAGGACTGTAGCATTAAGAAATGTTTAGATTTTTGTTCACTAAGAGTGTACCATTGTAGAGCTGCGGTGGTACAGCGATACCATTGTTGCCTCACAGCAAGAGGTTCTCCTGTTCAGTTCTCGGCTGGAGTGCCTTCTGTGTGGAGTCTGCATATCCTCCGCCTGGTCGAGTGGCCTCCGAAAGATATGCCTGAATTGGCATGCCTTCACTGAAGGTTGGACATCAGGCTGGCAATTCAGCACCATAAAAATCGACTGCCAATCATTAGTGGACCAGAATTCCACTGTGGCGAACCCTAACCGGGAAAAGACAAACAAACAAGCGTGTACCATTGTGTGATATAACTCATTCTGAACTGAAATGAGTGTGTGGCAAGTGCCTCCATAATATTTTGCTATGCAAATACACAGACAGACATAAATCATTCATGTATAGACAGTAAGCTGATTAAACATTTATACTGATAAGCAATAACTTACTCATATACATGCCAAAATTATACATTTGTGCATACATACTGAAAATTGTACATCAGCTATTTTGCTGCAGGGTGAAAACATTTGTAAAATGACTTCAAGGTTTTTTTCAGGAACTTATCAGAATAGACTGCTATGTGAGTAAAGCTGATTTTCATGACATACATCAACATGATTTTCATTTTAATGAGGACAAAAACAAACCTTGTGTCTCTTTTGATGAGCCTTTTTGTTTTAATGTTACATACAATACTGTTTCAAGGTTTGCTAGAACAGACAGCTTATGAATGAATCTGATTTTTATTTCTTTTTGAGTATCATACTAATATTGTTTTCTTATAATGTTCTCTTGTTTATTCTAGTTTAGTTTAGTTAAATACTTTTATTTGAGTTTTAAAATATCTAGGTTATAGCAGAAAGCAAACATTTTTGTAAGTTGTATGGGCATGTGGAAGGAGTTGGAAACTGTTTTTGTATTTAATGTAACACAAAACACCTGATCAAGATATTCTTCATATTGCTAACAGAACAAATAGCTGTCTGCAAGTCTGGCTTCCTTACACAATTCAAACTGTTTCTCTTGCATTTTTTTATTTTTTTCATAACACCTTTATTAGTATTATTTTGCATGAATTATGTCCCTTATGAAAATTCAACTGGCAGTCCTCTCCTTCATACAATTCTTTTATTGTCTAACTTTTGCATTTGGGGTGCAAATGACTCTCGCTCACATATACTGTGAGTGCTCTTTGTCAGATGAAAAGGGAGTGCCCACCTCTTATTCCTTAGTGTTTATCCAATCAAATGTAAGTCTTCTACACCTGAATGATATGAAATACCTGGACAGTTATGTAAAATAATTAATGAGTGATGCTTACAGTGCAAGCATACACCCAAGTTAATAGAAAGGTTATTTGTCCATAAGGGACATGGCAAATGGTTACTACACAGTAGCCAATACAGAGGGTATTCTCATAGATGAAGTGATAAGGCGAGTATTAACAACTGTTACAAATTATTTTGCAGTGCTCCGCACAGAGGGTAGCAACCAGGAAGAACACAAAGCAGTAAATATACATTTTCAAAGGAGACAAACAACAGAGGAATCGGAAAGGCATAGGTAAGATGCCCAATTTCTGAATTACATTACCGCAAAGAAGGCTTGAATCTTGGAGTGGACAGCCAAGAAATAATGTTTGGTATAGTGCACAGTGTAGTCTGTGTGATCATGGCACAAATTTCTGCAATGGACACATTCTTGAAACAAACACTGAAAACAACACTTCTGGTAAAGTTAACTTTTGGTGGCTATGCCCAAAAGATAGTTGACCACCAATGACAGAAAACAATGCAGTTAACAATTTATTTGGTTAACATTGCTTATCAACTACCAAACCCTCATCTTTCTCAATTCATGCATCACAGTAAAGTTTGAGTTGAAGATACATTTCTACAGTATGCTAATTCATTTCTTTGCTGGATTCTTTCCTGTTTAAGAAGAGATCATAGCCACCAAAACAACAGTCATCAAGAAATTTTGTCTACCAAGAAAGCAAGTTAGAAAGGCAAAGCCTTGTCATTCCTAAAGTTCAAGTCCCACAAAACAGAATGATCTTCTCTGGAAAACAAAGATGAAACACCTCTTTTAGGAAATGTAACAGTTCTGCTGTCCAAAGGGTCATAGTGCATATAAATGGCAGGCTTGTGAAATTTGACTGTGGAATAATTCCGTCCAAAGTTAGACAGGTATCAATAGTTTGACAGACCTTTAGTTTTACAGTTTGTATACAAAGAGCTTTGCATTGTTTGTTGCACTATTTTGGAGAAATTACTGCAAAACAATATTCATGTTAATGTATGGATAAAATGTCTAGTTCTTTGGTTTTGTTTTTATAGCTCTATTTTTAACTGCGTTATATGATTATTGAGTTGTTTTACTTTAAACAATGTCATGTTTAAAAAACTTCACAGACTGAGCAGAGCTCCTTTTAAGTTTCTTGAAGGGTTTGTCCACTTCTACAAACTTTTCTCTAGAGATACATTAGCATGTCTTTCACTACAAGAGTTGGATGTTTCTTTTTACTCATTGGATGTCCCTAATCTAGCTGATAACCACATGCAGCAGATAGTGAGCTTTATACAATAAAGCAAAATAGAGGGAGCCAATAGAGATTTGACAAAGGGGAAATGACATGGCCCTGATGACATCCCTCTTGAGCTTTACATTTATAGTAGGGTACTTTTTATCCATCTGAGAAAGACTATTTAACATTAACCAAAGTGGAGAGCTAATTCCTGGATCCTAGAAAAAAAGCTAAGATAACAGTCATCTTAAATGCAGGTAAAAATCTTGCCTGTGCCTCATCTTACAAACCTATTTTAGTACTGAATTACAACTATAAACTATTTAAGTTAAGAGTTTGTTGGAGGATGGCTGTAATACTCCCTAGGGTAATCCACATCCATCAAACAGGATTTATTCAGGGTAAGTCAACATTTGACAACCTAATAAGGGTGTAACTAATGATAGAAGATGTTAATAATAAGCAGAAAATACTGGCACTAATCCGATATGATGTGGAAAAGGCTGTGTCAGATGGGAATATCTATAAAAGACATTGGCCACTTTTGGATCCCCTGAGTAATAGGTTACTTTGATAAGATGACTCTATGAGAGAGCAAATGCATAGGTAAATATAGTCCTCTGCCTCTCCCAATCCTTTAACATCTCTAGGGGAACCAGGCAGAAATGCTCCCATCATTCCTGCTTTTTGACATCTGTCTGAAACCCCTGACCAATAAATAAGAACAGTTACCATTTTCAGGCTATATAATGGGTGGAAGGGAACAAAAAAAACGGCTCTTGATGGAGATAACCTGCTTCTTTTTTTTAGCACATCCACTTATGGATCTGGAAAAAGTTTTCTGGGATCTATATTCATTTGGATGCCTACCTGGATATAAGATCAATATGAATAAAAACAAAAACAGTTTATGGCAACTATTGGATAGTTTAATTTTTTGAGGAGGTAATCAGGAGATAAGGTATTTGGGAATAACCTTGCCAGCTTCTCCAACCAAGACTATTGACTTGGCCTTTGGAGATCTCCTACACAAGCAACTAGACTGATGAAATAGTGGGAGACTATATGTCTGGGCATCCCTCAGAGACTGCTGGCAGTCAGTTGTTTTATATTGCATTTGTCTACTATTCACAGCAGCTGCCATGCCCTCCTCCTCCTAAAAGACTTAAGCAACTTACACCACACATCCAAAGATTTATATGAGCTGGAGACAAGGTGAGGATATTCTGGAATGTCCTAATTCTGCCTATGGTTATGGGGGGGCATGGTCTGATGGACAGGGACTGTACATAACTGAAGGTAGACTTCAGCTATTTCACCAAATGTGTTGCCTCAAGGTTTTTACTTGTTCGAAATGGCTGCTTTTGGCACAAATCAGAGGTCTGCATGGACTGTTCCAAGCCGTTAGGAAGTTTGATGGCTGCTTGGATATATCTGGAATCACCACTTTTGATTCTATGATTTCAGGGTAGCTCAAATGGACTCTAACCCAAGCAGGTGCAACAGAATGGCTCTTGGAATTGGTACCTTTAGTAGGTGCAGGGTGTCTGGGTTGAACAGACTGTAGATTGAATGGGGAGTCATATGGGCTAAATAGTTAATATTCTGGGGACAATTCATGCAGGGTGATAAAGCTATTGAGCACAGAGAATATGGTGAAAATTTTAATACTGTTCTGCAGAGTTTGATAACGTGGTAAAAGAATTGGGGAAACTGAGAACAAACTTAGTTCACCATAAGGATCACTCTTGATTAATACAATGGCTTTTTGAGTGCCAAAGTGACTCTGCCCTCATTAAAGGTATCCATAGTAACAAATATAAAACCCTGTTAAAAACAGGATAAAGTAATTATGTGCTATAAGTTAACTTTGCAAGTGGATCTTCAACAGCTAATCTCACAAGAATGGTCCAAACTGATGTTGATATCTCGAAGAGCTGCAAGGTCATGCAGATACATTTTTTTAGGGGAGGGTGGCAATGTCTTTACAAAACCTTTTATACTCCATCTAGACTACATAGGATAGTCCCTCACTCCAGTCTGCCATATTGGAGATGTAGGGAATGTATACAAGCTGACTGGGTTCATGTTTTGGGACTACCCCCTATTGTGTACATTTAAGAACAAGGTAGTGCTCTTGTGCTCCCGCTTGCTTTCTGCCCCATTTCTGCTAATGAAAGCTCATTATTTAGTTGGCTTGTAATCTGATTGTGGTCCTGAAACTTCTAAAGATAAACTTTTACACTATTATTAGTCTCAAAAATCATGTATTAGGAGACAGAAATCTATTCAGCCACTCCCCCCCACCAAAAGTCGAAGGCATGAGGGGATCAATGTAACCTAGGTAGATAAAGCTTAATTCTTGATGTGATATACGAATATGATACTGATAGAAAATGAAAATGCTACAAGTACACTAACTGTAAACAGTTTGTAGAATAAGAAGTATTGATTTCATTTGTGTTTCTCTTCTCTTCCTTCTCTTCTCTTCTCTTCTCTTCTCTTCCTTCTCTTCTCTTCTCTTCACTTCCCTTCCCTTCTCTTCTCTTCCTTCTCTTCTTTCTCTTCTCTTCTCTTCCTTCTCTTCTCTTCTCTTCTCTTCTCTCCTCTTCTCTTCTCTCTCTTCTCTTCTCTTCTCTTCCCTTCCCTTCTCTCCTCTTCTCTTCCTTCTCTTCTCTTCTCTCCTCTTCTCTTCCTTCTCTTCTCTCCTCTTCTCTTCCCTTCTCTCTCTTCTCTTCCTTCTCTTCTCTTCTCTTCCTTCCTTCTCTTCTCTCCTCTTCTCTTCCTTCTCTTCTCTTCTCTTTTCTTCTCTTCTCTTCCCTTCTCTTTTCTTCTCTTCTTTTCTCTTCCTTCTCTTCTCTTCTCTTCCTTCTTCTCTCTCTCTTCTCTTCTCTTCTTCTCTTCTCTTCTCTTCTCTTCTCTTCTCTTCTCTCTCTTCTCTTCCCTTCTCTTTTCTTCTCTTCTCTTCCTTCTCTTCTCTTCTCTTCTCGTCTCTTCTCTTCCCTTCTCTTTTCTTCTCTTCTTTTCCTTCTCTTCTCTTCCCTTCTATTTTCTTCTCTTCTCTTCTCCCTGTTAAGCTACAACCAAGATATTCTACTACATGTATGACTGCCTTTATGGTTGTGCCATAAAAGTGATTAAGTTAAAAAACAGTTCAAAGACCATAACGAGAGTCAGAATTTCTTAATGCAAATGGAGTACTTTTTTTATTTAACTAAATACAGTTAATTAGTGGGAGAAGTTCTGGAAGCCTCCAGAAACCTCTGCACAATAACCAGTCTCAGAGGTGAAGCTACCTGTCCCTTCAGTTGAGCAGAACTTCCTTGGTTTAAGAATGGAAGGTTTCCTGTATTCCCAGAGACCTAACTGTCTGAAATACCACTCTTCTTGGCTAGTGCTGGAAAATAAGAATAGACCTTCATCTTTCTTCACCAAATTTTGTTAATAGCTATGAAATCAAAAGGAATGTTGAACCTGAATTATCTGCTGCACAGTAGAGCAAATCCTTTCACATTTTACTCTTACTGTTCTGCTGCAAGGATATAAATTTGGGGAGCACTGTGCCTTCCACTGTGGCAAAAAGATCAAAGTCTTGATTTACCAGAGTTATCTGCTGTACAGTCTTGATTTTCCTCATCTGGAAAACCTTTTCTGTACACAATCTACTTACCCCCAGCTCCAGGAGAAGACTGGAACTATGGCTTAGACCATGTGCAGTGATGTATACTTACCTTGAATGTGAATTTATCTGTACTGAGGTAGTATGCTTAGTGCTCCATAGCCAGATCAGCAGTGCTTCAATGTACAAGAAGTAAAATGGCATCCAGCTCAAGTTATTTAATTACCCCCTCCCTATAATCTGGTTGTCTAACCTTACTGGGATGGGATCACATTTTAACTGCCTCTGACATGCTAGCAGAGTGATCAAAACAGATGTCAGCATGTATACATTTGTGAAGACCTGCCTCCAAGGATTCATTTTTCCTGCACCAGAAAGGACCATAAATGACCTCCCACACCTGACAGAGAAGAATCCATTATCAAAACTTGCATCAAGGAAGAAGACCCCCACCACCACCACACACACAAAATGAAATAATGGAAATCAGTTCCGTGGGATGAAGGAGTGGCACCCCCATACTGAGATAAGTGGAAATAGTCCACCACTTGAAGGCATGGCACCATGCATCTGATTTCAAGAGGAGATACACAAAAGCATGGAGAAAGTGTAATTTTTAATATTAAACAGACTGTAGTGAAACATCCTCCAGAGTAAAGCCAACAGGATCATGGAGATGGTATTAATCAGTTTGCCTGGAAAATGTGAACAATGTAAACCTTCATTAATTTTTGCTGTCTCAGCCAGAATGCCAGGCTCACAACCCCCCATAACCTCTTCTCAAGCAGGACAGGGCTTATATCAAAGAATCCACTGAAAGAGCAACCAGGATTCTGTCATCTAAGTATGATTTGCAAAGAGTTTGATTCTTGTTTTAGAGCAAAGTTGGTTTTAAACTAAAACTCAGTTCAAAGCTATGACAGTGAAGAAGAGAAGTCAGAGTAATTTTGCTGATGTTGGCAGAAATGGAGAAAAAAAATTTCTTTTGAGCTTCCAGACATTAATATGCCTTTAAGCATTCATCACATCCATCTGCTCTCATCAGACAGTCTTCATAAACACTGACGGAGCTTCTTTAGGAAGAAGAAAAAGGAATAAAGGCAAGTACATAGACGACCATAATCCTGAATGTCTATCAAGGGGAAGGGTCATCCAGGAGTGAGCAAACAAGAAGGAATGTGTTATTAGTCTTGCTTGTCTTACATAGGAGACCACTAGTGTCCTCGTACTTCACCATCTTTCACAAAGAATAGGATAGGCCTGCACATACCTAGCATGTCTCATATGAAAGGAGCTGACATAAGTATAGCATGTTTGATGTGAGCACTGACTGACTAGTATAAAGTGAAGTGTTTGCCCAGTGCAGTGATGGTGTGTAATAGGTCTGCACAGGTCCCCACACAGGCATAGTATTATTCTAAAGGTCAGATGCTCTTCCAAACCAACTCATCGCCTTATACAACTATCCATGAAACAGTGAGGGTAGTGGGAGAAACTGTGGGCACACTGACCATGGGACGACTAGGAAAAGCCTCATCAGCTCTCTCTCTAGCAAGTCAAGGACTCGCAAGGATGTGTGAGGAGTAGATTCGTTATACCCAAGTACCACCTTTGTAACATTCATTAAGAGAGTTAATGCTTCATGCAAGATACCTGGCCAGCCATGTGTCTATGTGCTTGATATGCAGCACTCAAATCTGGAACTCACTTCTAGGGCTGATTGATAGAGCAGCAACTTTCCTGCCACCTTGTGAATCATCAGCCAGTTGTATAGATATGCTTGAGCTCTCATTAGCAGAGGGAAGGGTTGCAGCTGCTGAAGGGGCTGCAGCCCACCAAAATAATGGACTTCTGTGGAGAAGGTTTTATCCAATTCCTATCATCCTGCTAAAGTATCCCCAATCTCAGGCTTTATTAAGAGATGACATGTAGGACCTCCTTCCATTGCCTGCACTGACTTCCCTTCACTACAGCAATCCTGCCCACATTGAGGTAGATCACAGGCTTTTATCTCCATCTGGGCTGAGTAGCTGGGTTGAAGGCTTAACACTTTAGACATGCCTGTGTGTTGTGCTTCTTTCCTGTGCAACAGAGACAGCAGCAGTAAGGGTTCTGTCTGGAAATCTAAAAGATGTGTGCATACTTTGAAGGGGTCACCATTTGTAATCTCGGAACCCACTTTGTTGAGTTTAATAGGTGGAGACCAAATGGCTAAAAATTCTGATTTATATATACTAAGTCTAAGCTTACCATTTGTCAGAATACTCCCTTTTCTCTGAGGTATGGCAATCTCAAAGATGGTGTACATATAAATTCATGAGGTGGACGGGTGGAGGGAGACTTGCCCCTGCAAAAAAACAACCTTAAAAGAGAAAAGCAATGTACAATGTTTACTCTTCTCCTGAAAACCTTGTTGGGACTTCTGCATTATCTGCAAGTCAAGCTCCACTCAAGTAACTTGCACACGTGGCTTCAACCTGGTCTGTGACATCAACAGGACTTGTTGGCAGGACAGATTTGTGTCCCAGAGACTCCCCCATCTATGGAATAGACTCCCTCTCTATGTCAAGCAGAGTAGCTCTTTACCCCTTTTTAAGCACAACATAGATAACTGGATGGGAAAAAGAAAATATACCCTTCAGATTTCACCTATGTCCCTGCTGGACAGGGGAATCAGGTGCTGACTTGTCTAAACATGGGCTAAACTCTTGGCTAGGGCTTATAAGGGCCTCAGGACCAATAGCCTAGTAACCTCCTATGATCATAAGATCTGACCATAACAGTACTAACAAAACAAAATTAAGGGAAAAATAAGACTTGTTCAGTATATATCACTGCCCTCTTCCCAGACCTGTTGTTTAAGTTCAGTAAAGCAAGTTCCTATTAAAAAAAAAAAAAAAAAAATATATATATATATATATATATATATATATATATATATATATATATATATATATATATATATATATATGATTTTATATATATATATATATATATATATATATATATATATATATATATATAAACTGAATTTATTATCTTGTGTACAATTATCCAGATGTTTGCTGTCTGAATAAAATATATAAATACAGTTCTTCAAAAATGAATAACAATCTTATGCAGGGAAAAAAAGACAATTTAAAACTGTCCTGCTTAAACTGAGGATGGTATTCATAGTCAGTTACGCAAATGCGCTTAGGCAATCAGCCATGTTCGTGGACGAGCTCAGCTGAGCTGCAATTCATAGAAGCCGTTCCACCAATACATGATGACCTTGAATGTGCTTATGCAAATGTGCAAATAGTGATATAGAAACGAGGAATGATTTAAATCTTCAAATGCTAATGAATCATGCTTTACACCATTTGCTATTCATAGTCAAATTTTCCCACTTTTCTTCTCTGGTTGCAAATGCTGTATATAAAGAATATCTCACCAAATCTATCAGAGTTGCAATCAGTGCAAATGCTTTCAGTTGCTCCTATCTTTTCTATTTCCAAGTCTGAGTTGCTTGTCTTGGCTGGGCCAAAACTGCTTGTGCACAGCAGAGCTCACCAGCCAAGAAGACAAAATATATAAGCAAAGGATTACTCATTATAATTGTGACAATCAGGAAATCATTGATAGGTTTAGAGTGGACAGAATCATTATAAGGGTCTTAGTGTGTATGGCTGACCCCCATAGAGGCAATGGAGGAATATGTGGGCTTCCTATCACTGTGGCCACCAAGGTACATATAGCCCTCTCAATAATTGCTACAGGGACTTTCCAAACACAGACTTGGGACATGTTGAAGTTCTCACAGGCTTCTGCCTCAAGGATACTGCAGCAGTTCCTGAATGTACTCTTGCCATATGTGGATCAGTGTATCTATTTCCAAGTGTCACCTCAGAACCAAGCCAGGACTATGCATGCCTTTAATGTGCTGGCACATTGCCCTGATGTACTCAGTGAGAAAGATTGCACCCTCTTTGCAGTTAGGGCCCCTTCTCATCCACAGAGAAGTGGTGCCACAATAGGGCTACCACTCCATGAATTTCCATGTAGTATGTGATGCAAGGGGATGCATCACCAATGTCTCTGCCCATCATCCTGGCAGTGCACATAATTCCCATAGCTGGCATACTAACTCTTTCTACTGCCTTTTCCTGCATGGTAGGATGTCCAGTATTCATCGTGTTGGTAAGTGGAAACATACTTCTTATATATCGTATTTAAGTAGCTATTTACATTGAAATGTATTGCTGAATGCTAAACTTTTCTTGTCTTTCCATTTCTTTTTTTTTTTTCTTTCCATGTGATGATGGATATCCACTGAAGCTAAGGCTATGGATCTGCAAAGAAGACATATAACTCATCCCTGTCCCAGACACATACTGTTATGGAGAGGGTCTTTGGCCTCCTGAAGAGATCTTTCAGGTGCCTGGATGAGTCTGGGCTTGCCCATCAGTATGACCCAGCTACTGCATGCAAGTTGTTTACTGCATATTGCATTCTGCATAACATAATCAAGTGCTAGTCTGGTGGTAAAGTCACCTATGCTGTCACTGCAGCTCTCAGTTCACATCACACTATGACTAATGATGTCCAGCTGGAAGTAGTAGTAAGGGACCCCATGTGGCAGGCTTGTGCACTGTATGTGGGTGCTCAGGTAAAAACACAGCATCTAGTGCACAACTATGGACCATGATATTCAGGTTAGTGTTGCGTTTATTGTAAAAAAACACATAGCATATTACTGATGCATGCAGTGGTACGTGTGGGCTGTGCTGTGTGGTGCATGGTGTGCTGCTACTGTTCGTCTGACAGTCTCTCTCATCTTTAAATATATATATATATATATATATATATATATATATATATATATATATATATACATTTTTTTATTATCTTTTAGAAAAGTTACTTATATTATTTTTCCTTTAAGTCATGCCTGAGTGCTCACTAATTCCTATTCAGTGATGTCATAAAGCATCATATAAAATATAATTCACATTTTTGTCTTCTTTGATGAGTAAGTTTTTCTTTACTGATTACTTAATTATACGACAGTAATGAATATTGTCAACAGTGAAATATTCCATGAGTTAATGCACTGCAAATTTAAGGAAAATTAATTTTACTGCTTTTTTAATATTATGTCATTCCTTCTTCGGTTATTCTGTAGTTCTGAACATCAGATGATTTTTATGCTGTCATACACAATAATTTCTGTCTTTAGAAACATAAAAAATGTCAACATTTGTGGAGTGGGGATGGTGAAGTGGCAGCAGTGTTAGTTTACATGGCAGGATATTCATTGTAATGTGTCATTTGATTATGTTGTATTTCTCCTGAAAATGATTGTGCATTACTACTTTTATGTTTTAAGTAACTGCCGCCTGTAGGAATGATAATCCATGTCGCATTGTTTTTTTACTACCATTCATTGGTGGTGTACATACTGATTTTACAGGGATGAAATCCATACATTTGCAAAATTCCCTCCCAAACCCCATTCCAGTTAAATAGACATCTCTGAAGCAGATTCGTAGACGTTCAAGATCAAATGAGTAATACACATCTCCTATAGATAGGCTACATGATGGTGCAAGTGATTTGGTGGAAGGGCTACCATGAGAACTGTAAGGTGAGATGGTCTGATTTTTTTATTTTATTTTATTTTATTTTATTTTACATTTGTTGACCGGGCTAGTCTAACTGGATACATGTCCATTTTCAGTAGAAGCCCGGGGAGAAAAGCTCCAACACACATACAATATATAATATGGAATGTTTAAACAGTCCTAGCTTAAGACAGCTGTTGTTAATAAAAATACAATATTCATAGTGAGCATAACACAAGCAGTATAAGGTAATATAAAAAAGATGTAACTATATACATATATATATATATATATATATATATATATATATATATATATATATATATATATCTACAAAGATTTAAATTGCAATAACCTGGCATTTGGTTCTTTAAGGACAAGTCTGTAAGGGTGAAGAGTATTCATTCGTATAAAGAAAGAAAGTTAGTCAGGGTTAGTACAAGGGCATGACCAATGTGTACTGAGAAATAATTTTAGTTTCTGTTTAAAAAGTGTTAGTGAAGACAGAGATAAGAGTTCAATGGGTAGGAGATTCCAGTGCTTCCCAACAGTATTAGAGAACAGAGAGTCACCTGCCAAGTTGTTGGATCTGCTAGTATAGATGAGTAGTTTGTTTGAGGAGCATACATTTTTAAGATTGTTGTAAGGGGTAATGAGGTTAGTGAGTATTGGAGTGTTGGTGGGTTGATACAGGGTCTTATGGGCAATAACAAGCTGGTGAAATTGAAGCTGATTTTGAAACTCTAGCCATCCTAGTTGCTTTAGATTAAGACAGTGATGAGTTCTAAAAGGAGAGGCAGTAGCAAATTTGGCAATATTATTATAGGAGATTGCCAGTTTGTTGACGTTGGTTTTAGAGAGATTAGTGTATATAGGAGAAGCAAAGAACAGAGTGGAGATTAGGTGAGTTCTGGCTATAGCAGTCCTGTAAGAAAGGGTTTGATTCTATAGAGGGACCCCAATTTCTTGTTGACTGTTTTTATTGTGCTGTTTATATGAGTATCAAAGTTAAGATTGCTATCTATTGTTATACCTAAGAGTTTAGTGGTTGGGTCAGGAGATATGAGAGTGCCATTATTAGATACAAGTGTGAAATATACTGGGGTGGACTTATGAGTTGGAGTGAAAAGTAAAAGTTTAGTTTTTTGGGGGTTTAGGAGAGGCAGCAGTTCAAAAACCATTGTTCTACTGTACTGAATAATTTTTGGGTAAGGGACTGTAGTTCAGTTGGAGAAGAGGCTGAACAGATTATTGTGGAGTCGTCTGCATATTGAAAACAGGTGACTTGAGGAATAGCTGAGTGAAGGTCATTAATAAAAATGGAAAATAGAAGTGGACCTAAAATGGAGCCCTGAGGAACATCAAAGGAAATTGGGAGGTGTGTAGAAAGCTTATTATCCCATAGCACAGCCTGCTGTCTATTGTCTAAGTAAGATTTGAACCAATTTATTGTTAGGGGTTCAAGTGAAAGGGATTTGAGTATATTTAAAAGTAGCTGGTGATTAACCATATCCAAAGCTTTAGATAAATCAATAAAGACTGCAGAGGAAAGAATATTGTTGTTACAGTTTTTGTTAATGCAATCTGTGAAGGATAACAGGGCAGTGGTAGTACTGTGGAATGGTCTGAATCCATGTTTACAGTTGACAAGTAAGTTATTTTGGAGTAGGTGGTTAAGTAGTTGCTTGTGGATGCATTTCTCCATTATTTTTGCTAGAGGTGATAGTAGAGCTATAGGACGATAGTTTGAAAAGTCATTAGAGTTCCCACCTTCATGTAGGGGGATGATTGAGCGATTTTCCAGAGAGATGGAATAGTTCCTTCACTTATTGTTCTGTTAATCAGAATGGAAATGGGGTAGGCTATGGCTTTAGCTACTTTTTTCAGGTATTCTGCTGGTAGTTTGTCAGCTGAGGGGGTGGTAGTTTTTAGTTTTTGGAGAAGGGAGCAAATAAAGGAAGTAGAAACTGGTTGTAACTGAAATGATGGAAGTGGGCTTGTAGTAGAAGTAGGCAGATTTGAGGTACCTGGAGATAGTTGACTAGCAAGAGTTTGTATGGCATCTGTAAAGAAAGAGTTACAGGCATTTGCAGTTTGTGTGGGATTCTCAAGGCTAGAGCCTTGTGGGTTAGGTGTGATAGATTGACCTGAGTAAAGTAGTCTGTTAATGCTAGTCCAAAACTTTTGTGGTTTCTTTTGGTAAGTTTGCTGTAGTTGGTAGAAGAAGTTTTTTTTATCTAAGAGGATAGCTTTTTTTGCATTATTTCTAAGTTGTTTAAAGTTTTGGTGGTCTGTAGGATTCTTAGTGGTATGCCATTTTACCCAGGATTTGTTTCTAAGGAGGATTTTTTGCCTAGTAGCTTTTGAGAGCCATGGGGCAGGCTTAGCTTTATTTCTAATAGAGCAAGATGGGGCGTGGTGGTCAAGGATGGCTAAGAATGTGGAATTAAAGTATTCCACTGCTTCATTTAGTGGGAGGGATTTTAGTGGTGACCAATTATACTGCTTGAGTTCTGTTTGGAAAAGTTCAGGGTTAAAATGCTTTTTGGTGTGAACTGTCATAAATGTGTTTGGGTAAGTTAGGTTGGTTTTATGTCTGATGATATAAGTAAGAGAGTGGTCACTTAGGTCATCTGGGAGGGTTCCTACTTTGTATGTTTGATGAGGAGTATTAGTAAGAATCCAGTCTAAGGTACTTTCTTTGTTATTGGGTTCATTAATCCTTGTTGGGGAGTTAATAGTTTGTGAGAAGCCTTATAGGTTAATATGGGTGGTAGGGTGTACAGCATTACAGGACTTCCAGTCAATATTAAAGTCTCCAAGGACTATAGTTTCTTGTGGAAGATTAATAGAAAGCCATTTAAGGATATTTTCAAGAGTATTAATGTTATTTCCTGGAGGAAGGTAGATACAAATGATATATATGGATTTACATGTGTTGACCTGAAATTTAGAACTGAGGATTTCAGCATTACTGTCCAAAGGTGGACTAAGGTTTGCAGAGGTAAGTTGTAGCTCTGCTTTATAAAGGATTGCTACCTCTCCTCCCTTTTTGGCTGTGCGGTCTAGTCTCAGGATATTGTAACCAGGTGGGGTGACTTCATTGTCTTTAATTGCAGGTTTTAGCCATGTTTCAGATAAACATAGGATGTCAAATAGGTGGACATCTAGGAGAGCATGGAGGTGGGCAATTTTGTTGTTAATGCTACGTATATTGAGATGTGCTATATAGAGTGAGTTAGAAGGTTTAGTAGGGGCTTGGGTACTAGTGATGTTAGGGTTGCATTGTTCAGTGGCAAGAGTATTGTTATGGCCGGGGTCACGACCTACTTGATGCAGGTGATCCTGCTGTCACTAACCTGACAGTGCTGCCTGACCATGATCATGACCTTGAATGTGAGGTTCTAGTATGTGTGGACGAAGGCTGACATGGCCTACATGAAATATGTTGTGCTTGTTCACCTTGACTACTAGTGTTCTGAGAATTATCATGTGATCTGCCTTCACATAGGTTCATAGGTTCATAGGTAGGTACTAGGCTATAGGCCCAAGGGCCTACGTAAGCCTAGCCAGCAAGGTTCCATGGCTTACACCACCCAAGAAAGTTATTTTCCTCTGCCACTGTCGAGCAGAGACACAGACGTGATCCCCATGGTGTATTTCCTATTTCCCATCCACTCATCAAGATTTTTCTTGAAGAGTGCTAATGAAGAACTTTGCTTGACATAGATGGGTAGTTTGTTCCAGAGTATAGGAAGTCTCTGGGATAGGAATCTATCCCTCCAGCGTATCCTGTTTATTGTGGTGACAAGGTTTAGGTCCCTAGAGCGTGTAGCTTCAAGGGATTGGGATTTCTTTAGGTGTAGCATGTCCAACAGCTCTGGGTTTGACATAGCTTTATATGTTAGGCAGAGATCACCTCGGAGTAGGCAATATGCTACGGAGTAAAGCTGGAGTTTTTTGAGGTGGTCAGTGTAGGGCATTTGTTTGAGGCCAGTAATCCTCTTTGTGAGGTACTTCTGTGGCCTCTCCAGCTGCTGCAGATGTCTTGTGAGGTACATTCCAAAAGGGGTGTTGTACTCTATAATGGGACTAATGAGTGATGAGTAGAGGGGAACAATGACCTCTTTTTTCCTGGATGAGAACCCTTTTATGATGAGGTGTGCCACGTAAAAGGACTTCCTGACTACTGTGGCGATGTGACTATCAAAGGAGAGACTACTGTCCACCTGGGTCCCAAAGTCTCTTATCATGCATTCGGCATTAAGTAGATTACTGCCTATGTTGTAGTTCATGGGTACAGAGTTTTTACCTAAGGGGATGACACTGCACTTTTTGACATTGAGCTTGAGGCCATGGCTCTGACACCAGGCATCTGTCTCAGTGAGGCCCTTCCATAGGATGTCCACATCATTTGGGGACTTGACTATGGCTCCTAGCTTGCAGTCATCTGCGAACTTCGTTAGCCAGAGGCCTTCTGTGTTAGCCTGTACTTCAGAGAAGTAGATACCAAACAGGAGAGGTCCCAGGATGGAACCCTGTAGTACTCCACTTGTCACTGCTTTCAGGACAGATTTGGAGTCTGCAACTTTTACAGTGTGGGTTCTGTCAGTGAGCCAGTTGGCAATCCATCTTGTGATGTAGGGATTTATACCTAGTTTAGTGAGTTTAGCTATAATTCCAGAATGGGGGATGGTGTCGAAAGCCTTGGCGAGGTCAAGATAGGCTGTGTGAACCACCTTACCCACATCCACGGCTTTGGTGACTGCCTCAAAGAAGTCAATCAGGTTCAGGAGGCATGATCTGCCTTTCACAAACCCAAACTGGGTGGGATCCAGAGTTTGGAGGTTACCAATGTCTTTGTTTATGAGTTCCATGATGATACGTTCCTTGGCCTTGTAGACCAGGATCGTCAGGCTAATAGGTCGATAGTTCCCAGGATCAGTGGTGGCTCCCCCTTTGTGGAGTGGGATAACTGTTGCTGTGCACCATTCAGTGGGCACAAAGCCTGATGTGAGGCTATTATTGAACATGGTGCTTAAGTGGGGAGCCAGTTCATTCTGAATTTCATGTAAAACGCAGCCTGGGATGTTGTCCGGTCCCATGGATGCTGTGTTTTTGGCTTTAGAGAGTGCAGCTTTTACCTGCGTAGTTGTGATTACAGGGACTCTGCATTCTTCCTGTATAGATATGGGCCCTTTAGGGGGTGAGAGGGGGGTAAAGTTAACACTGAACCGATCTGCCAGGATGTTGGCAATATGAGTTGGTTCTGTAATTTTCATGCCTTTGTGCTGTAACTCAGAGCAGATCTGGGTGGTGCCATCTAGACATGTCATGTCCAGACAGTACCCCATCCTCTGCTCCTTGCAAGACTAACTCTAGCTTGGCTCTGGTATGTCTTAAGTAGAGTACAAATGGAGTGCACTCTGATGTTTATTCTGCCACCATACTATGCATTAGTGTGACCATGGCAGTAGTGATGAAAATCATCAGACATACCCTGAAGGACTCTGAACATTTCCAGCTGACTCTCTGTTAGCTCTGAGCCCTAACCATGTCACAGCACATTTCTTGTTGTATAGCCATTACTGTGCATGTTTCCTGTGGTAGCTGCAAGAAATACCTGCTCCTGACTCCTCTTTCTAAAGGTGTTACTGTAGACACTGTTATCTCTGAGTGCCTGCATCATCCTCAAAGTGCTCCTCTGGGTTTGGATATACTGGTGTAGAGGTGCAGGGGTGTTCCTCCTGTGCAAGGGTGAGTGACATGTCAGCTTGTGCTTAACTTTGTGATGTACTGTCACTCTGCAGAGTTACTAACATGTTGTGAGGTGAGAAATCCTGCCATTAAACTTGGGGATTTCCTGCCACTTTCCTCAGGCTGCCTCATAAATATAACCATGTTAGCAGCACCAGCAGCAGCAGCAGCATAGATACTTCTGCTGATATCATCCCAATTTATAGGTATAGTTGAACTGTTTGTTTCTGTTGCTGACCCTGTAAAAAAATTGAAAACATTAACAACAACAGAATGACATACAGTACTGTATGCTTACAAGAGAGTGAGTGGGACACTTACCATGCACACTGCATTCATTTCCATTCTTTGTTGATGTACAATGTTCACCTAATAATAATTGTGACATATTTAATTACATCACTTCCTGTCAGCACTGAATTCTCTCTATGTAAATATATGTTACTGATTTTAAACCAGCCTTCATGAGCATTTGTGCTGCTGTTACTGCAGACATTAGTAAGACGGAGCAGTGTCCACACCATTTCTAATTATTCCTCTTCCCATCTTCTGTGTCATAGTTCACCCCCATGGATGGATAGGAGGCATTCGACATCTGGTGTTAATTGAATACGATTCAGACCCCCCCACACCCAAGTGCTACAGGAAATTGCACTCTGCCTAGCCTTGCTGCTAGCACATGCTGCATTATATATCATTTGCCCTTTTCTTGCTCTGTGCCAGTGCTCAGTTTCTCCCACCCACTGCATTCATTTCAACCAACTACTTGAGTCTAACCCTTGTTCCTTTCAGCTTATGTGGGCCCCCTTTAAGTAAAATAAGTTTTCCATATGTCCTAAGTGCTGCTATGAAGACACGAGTTTCCTCATGGCTGAAGTTATTGTTTCTCTGCTTTGATTCCTTCTTTTCCATCATTACCACATGTGCATAAAAAAGAGCCACAGTCATAAAGTGTGACAATGATATTTTAATGTAATCAGCCTTTAAAGTACAAAACACTGGCCAAGTCTTCAAGCCACCCACATTAAATAAAAATGTTACTTAACACAAACCATATAATTACATGCAGAAATCTCAATATAGCCATGAAAAATTGCAATAAATTATTTACAGTTTACTCAGGTAATGAATGCAATCACTTTTGTCACAAAAAACATCCTCACCCTACCCTCTGCCACTGTCATGTTCTCCTAATACTGCCATTTTGTATTCATCACTGTCACCCCAAAAATCTCCAATTCACACATGCCACTTGACATCCTTAGCTCTGCAGAATTTCAGTAGTAAATTATTGCATTTGTACCCATGTATGTACAACCAATAAATTATACCACAGTAGTGATCATTTTCTGTCATCAGGAATCATTTCCACTGCTGCTGTCATGAAATCCAACTTCCAAATGATACAAATCTAGCAATCAGTCACTGCTGTCACACCATGTACATCATATAAGTACATTCATTATATATTACCCTTAATACTATAATGAAATAATATTTTGAAGTTTTCTTATTAAATTATAAAGGTTTTTAAAATATCTCCTTAGTGTAATAAGTCTGTGGTATACCAATGCATTTTCTGTCTATCTAGGCTGTTGGTGAGTTAATATGATGATGCTCAACTTATTGGCAAAAATTCAGGGCCATTTACATGTGTTATATGCAACTTAGGTTCATTTATATTCATCTCTATGAACTATAGTAGTACACAAACATGTCCGAGATGTATCGGTGAATTTAGTTTATTATCCGATCATGAACGTGCAGCCAAAGTAAAGTGAATGCACTAAATACAGTGGCCCATGACAGACTGGAACAAGACAAACACAGGAACGGCAAGCAGAAAAAAAGTCTGAGTTGTGTTTTAATACTGAATAATGAAGCGCTTTTCGTTTGCTTCAAAAGCAAACTTCTTCAGATTACAAGTGCACCTTACAAAATGCATTTAAATACCTTCAGGTGATGCTCTTTACCTATCACCACAAACCTCTTCTGCATGAATACTTTAAAGAAACACTCACACATCAAAACTACTACTCACTACTTCAAGATTAAATTATAAGTAGCAGTAAGAAAAAAACAATATTAACTCGCATAAAAACTAAACCTATCTTATGTATACTAATTAGCTAAAAATCTTGTCATTTTAACGTACATCAAATTGTAATATTACATTCTACAACTAGATATAAAAAATGCTCAATATTTGAAAACTGTCTTTCTCATGAGTGAGGCACATCACATTATATAAATAACATACAAAACATTTTCATCTTTGCAAACTTTTCAATTTCAAAATACAGCTGATAGAACAAGCTTCATTTATACCAGGAAAGTTATAAGCGTTCAGTCTAATTTGCCACAGCAATTCTAATTCTTCTAAACGTAAGGGTAAAGGTCCACCCCTAATGTCTATCGCTACCTGATCTATAGCCATAAATCTAAATTTATGGTCTTTGTGCAACTGTATGTGTTTGGCTAGTGCGTTGTCAGTTTTGCCTTTAGATATTGCATACTGATGTTCATAGACCCTATCTCGGAGTCTCCGTTCCGTTTTTCCAATATATGCAGCACAGCACTGGCATCTAGCTAAGTACACCACATTTCTAGAATTACAGTTGAACCTCTGTTTTAATTTAAATTGTATATGATTAATACTGAAATTATTGGTAACTTCAATAAATTTACAAAAATGACAAGCTTCACATTTGCCCATACCTGTTATTTTGAGAATAATTCTATGTTGTTGTTCTAACAAGTCCTTTAAGTTTTTGCCTCTTCTAAACACCACTTTGGGGCAGTCATCCAACTTTCTAAACAATAATGGGTTCATTCTGAACAATTCCCAGTTTTTCTGAATAATCCTCAGAACAACTTGGCTATCTACCGTGAACATAGTAGTGAATCTTAGATGGAAATTTGATTTACTTTTTGTCACCTCACTGTTAGTGCTATCTATCACTACTAAATTACTCACATTTCCACTTTTTGTTTGAATATTAACTGATTGTTTAACACTGAGTATAGGGTTGTATATCTTGTTGGATCTCTTGAATTTTACTTCTTCTATTAATGAATCCAATAAAGTTTCAGGATACTTACTCCCTAGAAACATGCTTTTCAAAAAACAGCATTAATCTAGAAATTCATTCTCCTTGCTCACTATTTGTGCAGCTCTCACCAGTTGGCCTTTAACCACCGACCACCTCTGGTGGTGAGGGTGACAACTAGAGAAATGCAGGAAGGCGTTGGAATACATGCTCTTCCTGTGAATCTTAGCCTCAAAACATTTTTGTACCCTATTCTTTGAGAGCCAGATATCCAGATATGCTATCTCTTCAGTGTTGAACGTTGATGTAAATTGTAAAAACTGAGTGGACTTATTGAAATAATCCAATAGTTTATTACTAGCTTCAAGATCACCTTTAAATAAAATAAAGATATCATCCAGGTATTGTGTGTAGTAAACAATGAGATTGTTTACATTTTCAATCTTGAACATGAATTCTGTCTCCCAGTATGCCATGACTAAAGTTGCTATGCTGGCTCCACATGGGGAGCCCATGGCTACTCCTCCTTTTTGCAGGTAGAACACATTGTCAAATAAAAAGAAATTGTTAGACAAAATGATATCAAGTAGTTCCATAGCTAAAGATATTACTACTTCTGATGCTCCATTTTTCCTCAACATAAAACCTATCCACTCCATCCCTATTAAATGTGGGATGCAAGTGTACAGGTCTCTTACATCGACTGTAAGAAAATTACAGTCCTCATCAAATTGCAAACTGTCGATTTTATTCAAAAAAGACCAAGAGTCTTTACACACTTGGTTTTCAGCTGTTAAATATTTCTTAAGTAGGGAATCTACAAATTTTGCACATGGATAAGTGGGTGAGCTACGTTCATCCACTAAAGGTCTCATGGGTGGATCTGCCAAGTTTTTATGGATTTTAGGTATCCCAAAAAATAGGGGACCCTAGGGTACAGTAGTAGCATGTAGTTATTTATTTTTTGTTCTATCCTACCTTCTACAAATAAATTGTTAATACAATTTTTAATTTGTTGGTAAGCCATATTCACTTCTGAACGTGAACTTACTTCATAGGCAGGTGTGTTTAATAATAACGTCATCCTAGCCATGTAGTCCAAGTTGTCTAGGACTACCAAACCCCCACCCTTATCAGGTTTACCCACACGTATATCCTGTGATTTGATAAATTTCAAATATTCATGTTCCTGTTTACTGATGTTATATGTATATCCACCCTTACATTTATTTTTGATATTATGTCTAATATCTAATTCACATGTGTGTTCAAACACTTAAAGTATCGGATGTAAAGGTGGGTTAAATGTACTAGGGATATGAAAATTGTCAAACACAGGGGCATTCATCACATCTCCCATCATCGGATTAAAATTCAATTTCCTGGTAAAAGTTTTAATATCCAGAAGTGAATCCAAATCATAACTTCATAACACTTAAAAATAACTCACATACTGATATTTATCCCCCCTCCACAAAAAAAGTAAAACTTAAAAGAAAAATTTTGCTATATTACATGAGACGTACTGGTGTTAGGGTACAAAAAAAGCCTGTAGCAATGAGCATTACAACAGCAATTATTAATCATGTATTTCAATTTTATTTAAGCATAAAATGGAAAGGTAACTGTCTTCTTTAAGAAAAAAAGTATGTTTACACCAAACTTGCCAGTAATATCAATAGGTGTTGTAATGCCCCTGCTAATAAACAGAGTTTGTGTAGGGTAATGTTACACCCCACGGGTAGTGGTTCTAACCCTGATTAATATATCTCTGACTACTTTCCTCATTGTTTTTCTGGCACTTCAAATGACGGCATCACCTGTTAAGGCACAAGGCCGCACTCCTAGCTGGTCTGACAAAGAGACCATGAAATGTTCTGTCTTCTCAATGATTCTTACTGGAAAAGAGTGAGGTATTCACACATTGTACAACATCTGGCAGGAGTTGAGTGCCAACCTGTCAACCTTAATAGATATAACGCACTCTCTCCAGCAGTGTCATCACCAATTTGAGGACTTACAGAAGAGTAGGGCTGACCATCTGGCCAAGTGGGTAGAGCAGGTAGCAGCAAGAAGGCCAGAGTTCTATAGTAAGTAAAAAAAAAATTGTAAAAAAGAAAAACTGCAATATGAAAACACTACTCAGGAGACCAATAAAATACTTAAAACAAAGGCATCATTTAAACTCATTTAAAATTGGTAAGAGCTTTCATGCCAACAGCCATCACTTCCTCAGACCATAAAATAACATCAAAAACATAAAGCATATGCAGTTTTTCTTTTTCATATCATTGCTTTTTACTGCAAGATCATTTTGTCCACCTGGTTGTGCCTTCATTACTTTTTTTCTTTCAAAAGAATTGTTTCTTAAAGTTTACTATTACACTGAGTCATGTTAAAGAAAAAAAAGTTTAAAAAGTTGGCATAACTAGAGGAATTTTCTAAGAAAGATATATTTACCTGAAAAGATTACTTGGAATGGTATTGTGAAATGCAGAGGAAATAATCATGGGTTCATAGGTTCTTACATAAGTACTAGGCTAGCTGCCCTTGTAAGCCATTTTAAGCCTAGCCAATTTCCCTTTTTGTGTTCAAAATATCCTATCCCATTTTGTTATAGATTTCCTTTACCCAACCCATGGTCAATAATTATATCTTACCCCTAATAATAATGTCTGGGATCATACCATAGATAATTTGAGGGGACCTATCCATGAGATGAAGCATTTAAGAGCGTCTCTGTCCATTAGTGGTACAGAGGCAGTTCTGGTCATACATGAATCTTTTTGAAAAAGATGAATATGAGTAATGTCTTAGTAGATTTTAATAATACATACAAATGTGATATATGTTTATTAAAATAATAATCTGCATATATAGCTCTGTAAATTATGTACTGGTTTATAAGAAGACGCAATAGATTTATAAATAATGGAAATAACATTAAAATGTATTATTATTGTATAAAATGACTCAATAGTTTCATTATGTGAAGCCAGTTTTGTGGAGGGGGTGAAGGTTGCTTTGCCAGGTGAATAACCAGCACAAACCTTACTGAAAAATGTTGTATTACTTCTACATTACCTATCAAATGAGCACACTTTACAGCAAAGGTTCATAGGTTCATAGGTTCATACTAGGCTATCTGCCCGAGGGCATTTACAAGCCTAGCCCATAGTTTTGTGGCTTACGCCACCCCTTTAGTATGGGGAACTATACCCATTATTTTGCTGTGCCTTTGTTGAGCAGTGACACTGAGGTAATCCCTGGGGTATATCTGCGATCTCCCATCCATTGGTCAAGATTTCTCTTGAACAAGGCCAGCGAGGTGCTCTGCCTCACATATACCGGGATTTTATTCCACAGCATAGGGAGTCTTTGGGTGATGAATCTATCCCTCCAGCACGTCCTATTAATAGCCGTGTCGAGGTTTAAGTCTCCGCCATGTGGCTCTGACGGATCTAGATTTTATGAGGTGAAGCATATTCATCAAATCTGGGTTTGACATGGCCTTGTATGTTAGGCAAAGGTCACCTCTGAGCAAGCGGTGCGACTGAATAGAGCTGGAGTTCTTTCAGTCGGGCAGCATAGGACAGATGTTTGAGACCCTTTATCCTTTTGGTGAGGAACTTTTGTGGCCTCTCCAGCTGCTGCAAGTGTCGGGTCAGATACATTCCGAATGGGGCATTGTACTCAATCATTGGTCTGATGAGTGATGAGTATAGGGAGACTATGACCTCCCTTGATCTAGATGAGAATCCCTTCATGATAAGGTGGGCAATGTAGAAGGTCTTCCTAACTACTTTAGCTACATGGGTGTCGAATGACAGACTACTATCAACCTGGGTCCCCAGGTCCCTGATAACTTCTTCTGTACTCAGTGGATTGCCACCTATTTGGTAGCTAAGGGTAACCTTGTTTTTCCCGAAGGGTATGACTATGCATTTTTTGACATTTAACTTTAGGCCATGGCTCTGGCACCAGTTATCCATTTCTGTGAGACCCTTCTGAAGGATATCTGTGTCAGATGTGTTTTCTACTATGGCGCCCAGTTTGCAGTCATCTGCAAACTTTGTCAGTCATAACCCTCCTGTGTTTGCTTGTACTTCGGAAAAGTAGATGCCAAACAAGAGTGGGCCCAGGACTGAGCCCTGTGGTACACCACTTGTGACAGGCTTTGAGTCTGACATGGCGCCAGCAACTCTGACCCTGTGGGTCCTGTCACTCAGCCAGTTTGCAACCCATCTTGTGATGTATGGGTTAACATTTAAGCTGATGAGTTTTTCAATGATACCCGAGTGGGGTAAATGCCAACTTCCATTAATTGCTACATTTCTGTGTTTGTAAATTAGGTATACCTGAATGCGGTGTTGCATGCAAATCACAGTATTTGAAAACAATATTCTACACATTTCATGCTTATATTTTCCTTGCATGATAGGGAGTATTGATAAAGTATTGTACAAATTCACGCAGCTACGCATATTTAAGAGAAAAGAAAAAAAAAGTTATTACCAGAAAGGAATATCTATATCTGTATCTATAGCTATATATATATATATATATATATATATATATATATATATATATATATATATATATATATATACACTTATATATACATATATATATATATATAAATATATATATATAAATGTGTGTGTGTATATATATATATATATATATATATATATATATATATATATACATATATATATTTATATATATGTATATATATATATATGTGTGTGTGTGTGTGTGTGTGTATATCATTGACACTAAGGATTACCGAACTGTTGCACAGGGAAAACAGACAGATGTCCAACATACACCATAAAACAACATGCATCATGTCAAATCCACCCAGGTGGGGGGCTGCACCCCCCCCCCACACACACGCACACACCCTAACTATGCCAACTCCAGGATCTCATTACGGTGGGGAAAAGAGCAAATTTCCCAATTTGGCCAACATGTACAGTACATTTTTCTGCTATCTGTAACTAATCTACTGGAAGCATGATACCAGAAGTTCAAGATTCTCATTTGCTGATCCCTCATTCTAGCCATTTCCCATATGTCTGGTCACCGACAATCTGATAAAAGCATGCTTTCTAATTTTGTGTCATGTTAATTGTAGGTCCCTAGTCAGCACATGGGATTTTCTCTCCTTAGGGTCTTCCCTCTACCTTTACATATTCTTAAACATTTATACCATAAAAGGCAACTGAAAGAGTTCTGATGCTGCCTGTATATTACCCCTGTTACAAAATGTGATCATTGCTTAGAATCTAGCAAACATTGCTTTTAAGTATCAAGATCATATTGTACAGGTGCTGCTTTTTGTCAATGGCATAATTTCTAAGCTATGCTTCCATCTCTGTATGCCTGTCTCTTCCTAATTTTATTAAGATGCAGTAGAATCACCTCGCTGACCAGTGGGTTCTCCTAGCAAAACACAGCTAGGGCTAAGTCTCCAGTACATTTTTTTTTTCATTTTACCAGGCTGACTTGCCATTGGCCACCTGTCAGCAGAAGTAAGGGACCCCATTCGTCAGGCTCTCACATGGCATATGGCTGCACAGGTAAAGAAGTGGCATCCAGTCATGAACAATAGACCATGGCATTCAAATTAGTGTTTCGCTTCTTGTAAAAAAATACAAGGAGTATAACTGATGCATGCAGTGATATTTGTGAGCATGGTCTACTGTCACTGTTCATCTAACATTCCTTCTCACCTTTAAATAATATATTTTTTTTCAGAACAGGTACTCATGATTGTTGGAAAAAGTCATGCCTGAGTGCTTACTGACTCCTGCTCAGTGATGCTGTAAGGCATCATATAATAAATAATCACAGTTTAACTGTTTTGCACAATAAATTCTATTGAGGTGGTGTACATAAGTAACATAAGTACACATGTACCGAATGTCTTGAAGTGGTGCAATTAGTACAAGGTGTTACTTCTGCATTTAACATGCGTTCATACCTTACAATTGAATGAAAATGTATTGTGTTTTTTTGTTTGTTTTTTATATATATATATTATGCAATGTTTCCTCAGTTTGAACTATGCTGTTTGTTGGGATACTGTACATCAGACTATTTCAGTACAACAGATTATTTAATTTTATCATACACAGTCATTTCTGGCCTCAGAGACAAAAAATAAAAATAAAACACAACTTCATTTGTGCAGTGAATAAAAACAAAAGGTTGAGACCCAGACACAAACTTAAGCACTTTCGTTCTTTAATCTGTAGTAGAACTTCCTCAGAAAATAAAATGTTCACATATCACACTATTTAAATATAGTGAAACATTAACCACATGGTAAAAAGTAAACAACCAAAGTGAATGTGTACATATTTACATAGACTAATTAAAAAAGAAGTAACGAAATGCAGAAGAATACAAATATTTATCACATAAATGCTGAATTATTTTAATTTTTAATTTTTATAATTGATCTAAATTTATATATATATATATATGTGTGTGTGTGTGTGTGTGTGTGTGTGTGTGTGTGTGTGTGTGTGTGTGTGTGTGTGTGTGTGTGTGTGAATTATTTAATTTTTGGGACTTGTAAAAAACATTTAATATTAATGGCCTCATTGAGACCTGGTATGCAATCTGCCGCAAGTCTTATTTGCCAGGCTGATTCCAGACACACTAATAGAGTTTTAAAGTCTCCTAACAAAATGAAACAAGTAGAACAAACAAAATACAAAATACAAGAACACCCTCCAGGAAAAGAAAGTAGTTTAATTCAGTCACTCCTGTTAGAAACAGACTGCAAAAACAAAACTTAGTATTTCCTCAATGTTATATCTGAACAAATCCACAGTGACTTTGGCAAGCGCAAATCACTATATATATTCATAAAAAAATGATGAGCACTTTCATACAAAAAGAAACTTCCTCAGATAAAAGTTTCAGAACTAAAACCTCAGCTTTATGTCTACCCCTTAAAACTCTCAGTCATTACAAAAGCATACTAAGACACACACACATTCCATTCCGGATTAAAAATACAATAAAAATCTTTTTTTTACAGCAACTCTACATAAAATAAAATATATACACATACATATATGTGGATTTATCTTTAAAAAGTTCCATATGTATTCATTCATATTTCAATAGTCAAGCAAGTCATCTCTCCAATACTTTAAGTTTTAAAATACTACTAATTGAAACCTGCCCATTAAAATCTGGCCAGCATGTAGTATTCAAGTGCAGCTGCCAGATCAGTTCACGTCTTTCTAATAATAAAGAACACACTCCACCCCTTTCATGTAGCTGTAAAGTTTCCAATGCTATAAATGTAAAACAATGCCCTTCATTTTCTGTACAGTGTTTTGACAGGGCATTTTTCTTTTTTTTAAGTTTAATAGTTCTCAAATGTTTATATATATATATATATATATATATATATATATATATATATATATATATATATATCAGTGACTTAAGCGTCCTGTCAATTTTACCTATATAAAAACATGCACAACAACAGCATAGGGCACAATACACCACCCTCTCAGACAAACAAGAATATTTTGCTCACAGTTTCCCCTTATACCCAATAATGGTTACCTCTGAAACCTCTATTACTGATGAACAATATGAGCAAAAACCACACTTTTGCATAGAACCAGTGGTCTATTAAACCACCTGTTTCTCAAATACATTTTTCAGATTTATCGCTTTCCTGTAAATAATAACAGATTTTTCAGTAATAAGATCCAATAAATCTGTATCAAATTTTAGGATTTGCCAGTTTTTCATCAGTATATTAGATATTTGGCTACTATTAATACAAAATGTGATTATGAAAGAATTCTTATACTCCACATCAGTACTTCCTTCATTATTACTAAAACTGCCCACAGGGACCAAATCCATGTTATCAGTTGGCAAAATTCCTTCCAGGCCCGTAGGGTTTACATCATTTGGATAAACTGGTACCTCTCTTACAATGAGTGCAAAATGTCCCCTTTCTCTTTTATTCAGGACCTCCAGCATAATTTCATCTATTAGGGAGCAGGGATAGCCACGCTTAAGAAACATACCTTTAAGAAGGTCACATTTGTCCATAAAAAATTCCATAGTGGCCACCATTCTTGCTGCCCTGATGAATTGACCCTTCACCACAGCCGGCTTTTGCTTAAAGGGGTATGCACTAGAAAAATGTAGTAAAGTGTTTGAGTACGTTTCTTTTCTAAAAATCCTGGAAACAAATTTATTATTCACTCTATCCTTTAATAAAAACACATCCAGGAATGCAATTTCTTCCTCGCCTATTGCATGTGTAAATTTCAAAAAAAGGTGTTGCACTAATAATATAATCCAAAAACTGAGGAATCATTTATTTAGGGCCATCCCAAATAAAAAAAAAAAAACATGTCATCCAAAGCATGTGTATAAAGATGACAGTATTGATGGAACCTTGAATTAAACAAAAACTTATGCTCCCAACATAACATTACAATATTTGCATATACACCACCACATGGTGAACTCATGTTGTATATAAAATTCTTTCTGAAATGTGATGTAATTATTAAGTAGAATCATCAACAACAATTGTTCTAAAACATTAATTTGCATTTCTGGAACACCTTTATTCACTAAATACTCACGTAACCACTCAATTCCTACATCATGTGGAATCACAGAATATAAATCCTTAATATCCACAGTGATGAAAACAAAATTAGTCTTAAACTGAGTTCTATTTATTTTGTTCAAGAATTCCCATGAGTCCTTACAAATAGATGGTTCCTTCATCACCAAATCCTTCAATTTAATGTCAATAAATTTGGCTATGGGATACGTGAGCAACCCTCTTATGTCTACTATTGGACGCATTGATGGCTGATGGATATTTTTATGCAAATTAGGCAACCCAAAAATTGTTGAGATCCTAGGAAAAGGGACATGCAAAAAATTCAGATACTGCCCTCAATGAATAAATCCTGCAAGGCCCCTTTTATTGCTCTATAAGCACCAGTCAACTGATTTAAAGAGCTAAGCTCATATGTTTCAGTTACTAACATTTCTTTCATCTTACCATTACAATCCACCTTACTCATTATCACAACACCACCACCACCCCCTTATCAGGTTTCATAATCCATATAGATTTTTCACCACTAAGTCTTTTCAGCTGTAGCTTCTCATCCTGAGTCATATTATCTTCTGTATAATTCCCATACATACCGATATTACATATATCGAGTTCACACAATCTTTCAAACAATTCAAGGGTGGCATGGATCAGGGGTTTGTAAGTGCTTAAAATACTAAATGGTTTTGTAACTGACCTCACATTCTGAAACAAAAAACTCAAATTGAGTTTCCTCCCAAAAAGTCTCAAATCGATTAACACATTTGACAAATCCATATTCTTACTAGGCACAAACGTGAGTCCCTTTGCAAATAAATCACCACAAACCTTATTAATTAGTACTGTTGAATAATTATTCATTTTAAACTCTTCCTCACTATTTAAGGTTATTTTAACAGGTGGAAAGACATATCCATCGTCCATAGCTGGTACTATCAACCCTAAAACCTGGCTCTGAAGCTTAAGTCATGTATATATGAATATTTGAGAGATATTAAACTTAAAAAGGGTCAAATGCCCTGCCAAAACACTGTGCAGAAAATGAAGGACATTGTTTTAAATTTATAGTATTGGAAACTTTACAGCTAAATAAAAGGGGTGGAGCATGGTCTTTATTATTAGAAAGATGTGGATTGATCTGGCAGCTACACTTGAATACTATATGCTGGCCAGGTTTGAATGGGCAGGTTTCAATTAGTAGTATTTCAAAACTTAAAGTATTTAAAGTATTGGAGAGATGACTTGCATGACTATTGAAATATGAATGAATACATATGGAACTTTTTAAAGATCAACGTGCATATATGTATATGTATGTATTTTATTTTATGTAGAGTTGCTGTAAAAAACAGATTTTTTGTGGCATTTTTAATCATGAATGGAATGGGGGGTGCCTTAGTATGCTTTTGTAATGACTGACAGTTTAAAGGGGTGTATATAAAGCTAGAGTTTTGGTGCTGTCACTTTTGTCTCACGTAGTTTTTTTTTTTTTTTTTATGAAACAAAAGCACTCATCATTTTTTTATGAATAAATAGTGATTTGTACTTGCCAATGTCGCTGTGGATTTGCTCAGCTATAACACTGGGGAAATACTAAGTTTTGTTTTTATAGTCTGTTTCTAACAGGAGTGACTGAATCAAACTATTTTCTTTTCCTGAAGGCAGCTGGACTCTTCCATTTTATGAATGGGTGTTCTTGGGTTTTAAAGTCTCCTGATAAAAAATCTATTATTCACTTTATCCAGAACTAAAAAAAGAAAACTTTTTCAAATCAGGACATACCAGTAGATGCTTAACCAGAGCATTATTAGAGTATTTTCTCTTCATAGCCAATACATGCTCATAAATTCTTTTATTTAATGCTCTGATGGTTTTTCCAGTATAAAAAGTATTACATGAATTACAATTTGCTGTGTAGACCACACACTTAATCTGACATGTATATTTGTCCTTGGCCCACACAACTCAACTGAGATGCTTAAACTCAATAGATGAAGTATTATTGATATATCTGCACTGCTTACAGTGTCCACAACAAAAGGTCCCAAGGACCGTAGAATTTACACCATCATCTCTATAATTAATTTTGCTTTCAAAAATGGTCTTAATGTTGCACAACTTTTTAAAGGTGAAAACCAGCCTATCACCTATGATTTGAATTACCAGACAAAATTTTCCAGTTTTCTACAATTATTTTCTTAATCAACCACATCTCATTAGAGATGGGCAAAGGAAAGGCTACAAATGATCTGAATTCACTAAATCTGTACTGACTAAAGTTTGTGTAACAGAACCACCTTGCTGTACTTTACTTAAAATGGGTTGACTTTAGATTCTGTAAGCCTCACAATCTCATTTTCAATGTCCATTAACCATAGTTCATCATAACCTCTGTCTATAAAGAAAGATCTAAGTTCCATCATTTCTTTCAAAAATGTGTCTTGGTCAGTTGTTAACTTAAATGAATAAGCTGCCTTTTAACTACTCCTCTTTTTGTATGTGCTAGATGTAGGCTGTCCCTATGCAAATACTGGTTGATGAATGTGAGTTTTCTAAAAATCTTACTAATAAAAGCCCCTGTGACACATTAAAAGACAAATTAATGTATAGAAAATCAATAGTCTTACCAAAACCACTGATAGAGAATTTCAAAAAGTCAGTAGTTATATTTAAATTACAAACAAGGACCTTGAAATCATTGTAATCACCCTTCCATAATAAAAAAAGAAGTCAGCAATGAAATGATGGTATAACAAAATGTTATCAGCCTTAGGGTGCTAGAACAAATATTTATGTTCCCACATTGCCAGAACCAAATTGGCAAAAAGAGGGGCTACCCTTGCCCCCATTGCCACACCAGATATCTGTTTATAAAATGCATTATTGAACATAAAAAAAATTATTATTTTCCATTAACGAATAAATTGTATTAATCTTGTTATTGTCAAATGTAGTATAATTAGTCAAGTATTCTCAATGATATTCTACAAGTTCTTGGTTGATACAAGTATACAAAGATGCCACATCTAAAGATTCGAAGACAAAAGGGGGCTCAGGTATATTAAATTTATTTAGTATTTCCAAAAGATGATAAGAATCCCGAATATAAGACTTAGAAGCTTGAACCGCAGGATGAAAGACATAATCCAACTACACAGAAACTGGCACAGTCTTACTGAACCCAGCTGATACAATGGGTCTAAAAGGAGGTTAAGCCTGATTTTTGTGGACTTTAGGAATCCCAAAAAACACAGCCATTGTTGGGTATTCTATTCATAAAAAGTCATAAGTTTGAGAGTCCAAACCTCCTTGACTGAACAAATCAAATAGAGATTGGTCAGTATATTAGAAAAGCACCTATGAATGAAACTCATTGTTACAACCTTGTAACAGTTTTCATCTTCCAATAAAAACAGAATGGCTTGACTGTAATAAGCAGTGTCCATTAACACTATCATGCCACCTCTATCTCATTATCCTCAAATTGTGATAAGTAGATGACATGTAAGGTTGCTCTTTCACCTTTGCTAAAGTTGTCCACCTTAAATCTGGATCTCACTCTTTTTCTGAAATCAGTTTCACAAGCAGTATTAAAAACTTGTAGGATTGCATTAAGTGGAGGATTAAAGGTGCTATGCTTTTTAAGACCAATACTGTGTGGAATAGATCTCAAAAATTCATGCAAAACATTGTAAATTAAATTTCCTTTAATATAATTTGAAGTCAATAATAAGCTTGGTAATATTAACGAAAACTGCAATAACTGAAAAACCTTTCTTCAACAATGACATCATGTCATCAGATAATGTGACATCACTGAGATTAAGAATTTAACTCTTTTTCTGATTCTTGCCCTTGCCCTTGGTCTGAGCATTTTTGGAGCACTTTGGGGTACGTTTGTTGCCTGATTGATCCACTAAAAAAGGACCTGGTGGAGAAGAGGAAGATGGGAAGTTATTTTCTGTTGCATGGCTTATACTCTGCATATTTGGATTGAAACCATCTGTGATGTTAATAATACAAACACTGCTTTGACCATCATTAAGTGCTGGTGAAGATTGTGTAATAACTGGTGTACCGTTACTATGAAAATCTGAAGAATCAGATTTTAAGGGATATGTTGTATTAGTTGCATAAGCAGCAATGTCCCAATAAAGTTTACCTTGCTTTCTATTAATGATAATAGCTCTGTGCTTGTCAGCTTTAGCATCAATACCCAAATACAAAATAAACAAAGAGTTAAAATTGTCTGAGGCCTTAAGCATTTTGTCCAAAGATTGTATCTGTGACCAAGGGATAACTAAATACCTTTGATAATGGTTAATTAAAGTCTTCATGATGGCAAAACCCATATTATTAAATAACATTACCAGTTGGTTATACAACGGATCCCCTTGCTTGACACAATTTGGAAATTTAAATATTCTTAGGCCCTGCAGCATACGTTCCTTTCTCAAACACTCCTCATGATACAAAATTTCTAGTTGTAGTGAAATGATCTTAATAGAGCACTGTTCCAATTTAAAAATATCATTCTTACAACTGTTGTATCCACTAATAGAAACAGCACTTACTGTGGGCTCTCCACTGTTCACACCATTGAACATAAAAGGATTAAACATCTCCTTAAAAATATTGTCCAAAACGTTAATTCCATTATTTTCATGCTTCTGGTTTAACTGCTGCAACCATTTCAGTAGATATACCCACATCTGTGTTTGGAAATGAGGCAGTTGTACCGGGAATCCCAGCATTCATTGAATCATTAACTAAACTAGAGCTTCTTGTCAGATAATTGGCTGTTAAGCCTTCACAGATAGCTTCACCAATGACCATAGCAAGGTGTTCTGCCAAACGAGAAAAACATTGAGAGTAGGATGTATACTCAAATTCAAAAGGGTGTCTTGTGAAGAGTCTTCACCTGCCATGAATTTATCACTACCAGCAAATAAAAACAAGGAAACCAAAATTACTGAAACCAATTACCTGAATAAAAATAATGGTAGTGGAATAAAAACAAAAGGCTGAGACACAGACATAAACGTAAGTGCTTTCATTCTTTAATCTGTTGTAGAACTTTTTCAGAAAATAAAATGTTCACACATTACAGCATTTAAATATAGTGAAACAGTAAAAGTAACCAACCATAGTGAATGTGGACATATTTACATAATTACACAATTAAATGAGAAGTAACAAAATACACAAGAATAAACATATTTATCATATAAATGCTGAATTATTTTCATTTTTCATTTTTTAATTAATATTGAAACCAATAATATATATATGATTATATATATTATTGGTTTCGATCATTTTGGTTTTATTATTTGTGCAGTGGTGACTGTGAAGTGGAGTGGCAGTAGAATTTGTTTACATGGCAGGATACTCATTTTAATATTAATTTTCTTATCAGATTTCCTTGAATAGTTGTGTATTACTAGTTTTAAGTTGTAAGAGATGACCCACTGTAACATAGAATAGTAATGGTAGTATCTGTTGTTATGACATACATCTTTTCTTTCCACAGTTCCATGAGGTTTTAAGCAGTACCATTACAGGAATGAAATACATACAGATGATAAGTATCCTAAGCCCCCCTTTTCTTACTTTATTGAATAACTTATTACAGTCTGAGTTAAACTTTGATGTGTGTGTGTGTGTGTGAATGTCAAACTGTAACAGAAACATCACACTGTAGTCACAGGAGGTCAAGGTCAAATGTGTCATACACATCTCCTAAAGATGGCTAGGTGATGGTGGGAATGATTTTGAAGAGGGGTTATCATGAAAACTGGATGGTGAGTAGGTCTGGTATCATGACCTGCTTGATGCAGGTGATTCTAACAATACTGTTGAACCACACCAAAAGACAGAATAAGAAGAAACCACAGCCACAGAACCAATAAATTCACTTGTTTAATAACCTCTAGCACATCAGCCAACAGCCTTCTGACAGTGTTGAGGGACTGTGACTAGGGCCTAGAATGAGAAATTCTGTTATATGTGCATGAACTGTAATGTGGCTTGCATGAAATCTGTTGTGCTTGTTCTCCCCTACTAATTGCAATACTTTTTTGTGAAGCACTTGCAATATCATGCTATATGCCTCCATCTGCTTCATCTTCTTCCCCTTCCAAGCCTGACTAATACTTGAGTCTGGTAAGTCCTAACTAGTGTTGGAATGGAGGTGGTCAAAGATACTTTGTGTGCTACCATACTACTCATCAGTGTAGCCATGGCATTATCCCTACTCCCTTACATTTCTATGTAGTGCTGGAAACCCTCACAGCTGCCCTGGAGGACTTTGACCATTTTCAGTGGACTCTCTCTAATCTGAGCCCTAACAATGTCACAGGTCGCCAGTGATTTACATGTTTCCTTGGATAGCTATAACAAATTCTTGTGCCTGTCTCCCTTTTATAAAGGTATCACTGTGGTCACTGTTTCCTCTGAATTTCTGCTATCATCCTGAAAGTGTTCATCTGGGTTTGGGGATACTTGCAATATTGGTTGTAGAAGTGTATGGGGATTCTCCCTGTACAAGCTGGAGAGTGATGTCAGCATGTGCGTGACATTGTAGTCTCACTTCCTGTAGAGTTACTAACATGTTTTGGGGGTAACAGCCTGCTATTAAACTTGGGGAGTGCATGCCACTTTAGACTGTCTCATAAATATAACTTATGTTATCATCATCATCGTCATCTTCAACAGCCATTCTGCTGCTGATATCCTTCAAATTTATTGGTTACAGTGGAACCTTTTGTTTCCACTGATGACCCTGTAAAATGAGTTTAACAAACTAGCAATAAAGAAATAGCATACATTACTGCATGCTGAGTAAGGAGATGTGGCGGACACTTACTATGCATAATGCCTTCACTGTTATTCTTTGCAGATGTGAAAGGTTCACCTGTTAATAGTAATTGTCATGTATTTAATGCAATCATTTCATGTGAGCATTCAGTTTTCTATATAAATATATGTTGCTGTCTTTAAACCAACTTTCCTGAGCAGACGGCTGATGCTGCTGCAGTTGTTGGTAATAGCCTGTGTCCGCACCAAATCTGATTATTCTAGTGCCATCATTTTTGAGTCACAGTTATCTCCACAAATGGGGAGGAGATACTCCTCACGTGGTGATAAAAGGATAAGTGTTGAAACCCCCTCCCCATACTGGTATGGGCAATTGCATATGATGATGATCCTCACCTTGGCTCTTAGTCATACAACTCCTCTTACACTGTGTAAATGTGCAGTTCCTTCCACTGACTGCATTAATGCCCATTATAAACTGATTCCAGTATTTTGCCCTTTCAGCTGGTTTGGGTGCCTCTTTTAAAACAGACTTTTCCATATTTCCTAGGGGCTGCAGTGAGGATAAGAATTTGCTCATGGATGAAGTTGTCCTTCTCTGTCTTAAACCCTTGTTTTGCATCATGCATCATTATCATCATCAACCACCTCGTTCCCATTAACTATACGGGGTTGGGGTTTCAAGTCAACTGTCGCTTTCTTAGTCTATTCTTTGCCAATCTCCTACCTTATTCCACATGCATGCCTGACTGATGCAAGTTCTCTCTTGCACAAACCATTCACCTCCTTGTTGAATGCCCTCATTTCCTCTCGCCCTCTTCCTGTTTGTCCCAAATCTTCTTCACCAGATTGTCTAGTGCTTTTTTGCACATTCACCCAAACCACTGAAGTCTGTTCTCTCTTACCTTTTCTGCAATTGGAGCTACCTTGGTTTCTGCTCTTATCTTCTCATTTGTTTGTCTGTCCCACAGTGTGCATATCAAGCACTTCATGTCTATATTAGCTCAGCAAAACGGTATTGCAGTGAATGCCATTTTGCTGACACATATAGACCTAAATCCCATAACAGCGAAACCCCAGATCACCAATTTTTTTCCCCATGGAATGTTTCTGGGACTTCAAACCACAACAGGACTGCCCAAATCAGCTTTGTTTAGACCTGCATATGCTTTCTCCAAATCTAGGAATGTCCAGTTGAACTGTTTCCTCATCACTAGTTTCTTCTCAAGTATCTACCTCACTGCAAACTTTGGGTCAGTTGTGCTACATCATGATCTGAATTCAAACTCTTCATGTCCCATCTTACTTTGTATTACTCTGTGTATTCATTTATAAATCACCCTCTCCAGAACTTTCATGCAATGTGATAGGAGTCAACTGGTTGATACCTCTGCACTGCCTGTAGTTGTGAATATCCCCTTTGTTCTTTGACATTGACACTAGTATGCTTATTCTCTGGTCATCTGGGATATGACTTTCTCTCCACACTGCTAGGAGTACCCTCAGGAGTCATTTCTCCCCTATCTCACCCAGCATCTTTATCATTTCTGCTGTGACCTCATCTGAGCCTGCTGCTTTCCCTAACTTCATCATCCTTAGTGCTGTTCTTACTTCTTCTATGGTGGGCTCCTCTTCTTCTCTCATTGTAGGTGGTTTCTGGGGCAGTACAGCTTCTGTGCGTTTTCTTCATTCAGAAGACGATGGACATACTTTTTCCATCTACCTTTGATGTCCTGTGGACTGTTGAGCAGCTTGCTGCTGGCATTCCATAATAAGGGTGTCTAGCTATTGTCCTTACCTTTCTGTCTTTACCTTGCAATCTGATATAGTTTCATTACACCATCTACTGAATCACTTTCCAGACTGCACATAAAAAATATGCCACAGCCATACGCAAACAAATTTTGTTGTAATCATCAGGCAAACAACACAACAATGAAAGCATGCCTGCCACCTCCAGAATAATAAAAAAGGAAGAAGACACAAATCTCATAATTATATACATATGCAGAGTCTCAGTCCAGCCAGGTAAAGTTGTGTTGAAGTAATGTCACAGATGCGAGAAGACCAGATATAGTGGTCCATGAAAAGAAGACAAAAGTAGCATTGATCACTGAAATCGCTACACCCAGCGACTACAGTGTCTTGCATACAGAGAGAGAGACAAAAAGTCATAAAATATCAGAATTTGCAGGCAGAAATGAGAGCAATGTGGAAGAAAGATACACAAACAATTCCAGTAGTAGTAGGAGCAACGGGTCTTAGAAAAAAGAATCTACAATCGTATTTAGATATGATACCAATACATGTAGCTCCGTACAAATTGCAGAAGGAGTCACTACTGGGCACATTGCGGGTGCTGAGAAGAGCACTTCTGGCTAAGATCAAAGATTGAAACAATGCTAATTTCATGAACTTTAATCGTACTTTGACTTAGGAATGCTGTCCATTCCTGTCATGGTATTAGAAACCCAAAAGACTTGGAGAAATTTAAAAAAAAGTAAGGAAAGCATTTTGTTAACACATTCATCCTTGCCCTAGCCCATACCACTTTATTGTAATTATAATATTGTCATCTTTCATTCATCAATGACACTCAGTAAATTATTTTAATTAAAGTAAAGTAAATTATTTTCTCAGTGATCACTAATCATTTCCACTGTGGCTGTAACAATTTTCCATTTACAAATGACAGCTTTACGGTATTCACTAAAGCAATTGAAATATGTCCATCATATGAGAAAAAAAAAATTCTTAAAGTGAACTTCATAATCTTACATCATTTTGAACTGTTTCATATTAATTTGCAATATTTCTATTATTGTCTCTTATTTTAAAAAGTCAGTGGTTTCCTAATTCATTTGCTGCCTAACTCAAGTAATTGTAAGTTACTATGGCAGCGTTAAACTTATTCACATATAAGTTTGGGGTCATTTATGTATTGTATATGCAAATTATGCCCTTTTATGTTTATCTCTATGAATCATAGCAGTACGTGAGTGCATACAGACACGTAGCCACATAATTAGGTCCCAGCTATTTATGAATGTGTCCTTGGTTTATGGGAACATGCTGGGGATAACAGCAGAGCCCACAGCAGTTCTCAGCAGTCTCAGAATGCCGCATGAATGCACAGATAGCCTCAGTTAGTCTCAATCCTATGTTTAGAAAAGGCAAAATGAAGTCCTACGCATATGAATTTGCATAAACACAAAGTATCATACCTGCCCATCGAACATCATCTGGCACACCTTATCACCTCCGAAGCACTCAACATTTAGTAGAAGTTGATAGTCGCACATACAGGAACATTTATTACTGGAGAAGCACTCCCTCTTTGCATTCATCCAGCATATAAATGAAATGTGAATGTATTCCTTTAAAAAAACATCAAGGTGACAAATCATTTCTGGTTAAACCAAATGTTTTCAGGCTTTCCTATCTCCCCCTTTCTAATCTTTAACAAAAATATCAGGGTGTCCATGTAAGGATCCCCATATACAAAACATAATAAACCTCTTTTATTTTTTTAATATTAACAATAAAAGCTGTGGAGTGCACCACCTGCCCCAAATCCTTCAAACAGTTAGTAAGTGATACAAAGCTTACGGATTTCATGTAGTCCATATATATGAAGTTATACAAAGCCTACAGATTTAATGTAGTCCTTTGTACATACTTAATGGTAGTCTTCAGATACTTTACACCTTTTCTTGTAAGTAGGCTCCCTTCAATAGCTCACTTGGTAAAGTAGAGGACTGATTTCTGAAGTCATCCTTAGGTTGCTGGTTCAATTCCAGCTCAAAGGAGTTTGCCTTCATGTCAGGATAGCTGAGAGGTCTAAGGCGCCATACTCAAGGATTAATCTCCTTCCATAGTTCATGGGAATTCTAGTCTCTGCATGGAGGCATGGGTTCAAATACAGTCTGAGACTGTGAAATGAGCTGATGCGCATTGTGGGAGCAGGGAGGTCAAATGCTCATCAAAACATCTTCAGATTTCTGTAGTCAATGTAAATAACATGCACTGACTATACTTGCATATAGGCATAGTGGTACCCTTCGTGGTTAACCACTACAAAGCTCAAAATCTGGGACCATGCATGCCATGCAAAATCACAACCATATCTCTGAACAGAAGAGGTTTAATATATGCTACTTCAGGAGGCAGTTGGTACAGAAAGTGTGTTACTTGTGTGCAGTGTACATCAGCACACAACTTGCAGGTGATTCCTGTACCCTTTTAAAATACAGTATCCCATTCTCTAGCTATACAGACATCTTAGAAATTTCAGTGTTACATGAGTGGCACTATCTGAGTGTCCCAGACTATAAAAAATCCAGTGTTGTAGATATCTCCTGATTTTTGTGGATGCCAAGTTTTGTTGCAGCTATGCTGAACCCTATCCCGACTCTGAAAAAGATAATATGTAACGGATGCAACAGTACAGCCACCTGATGTGTGGCCATCTACTGTTTTCAGAATGTGTTTCTGGTCTACGTACTCACATCATCATCCATAAATGTACAACAGTCGCTTGGCCACAGTGTTTTCACCAGCAATAGATGTGGCACTGCCAGTTTCAGATCTGGTTTATAACAACGTCTTGTCAATGCAACCAACATTCACATCAACGCCATAAGCATCTGTTGATATTCGTAATTTCATAGGTTCATAGGTTCATAGGTTCATACTAGGCTATCTGCCCGAGGGCATTTACAAGCCTAGCCCATCGTTTTGTGGCTTAGGCCACCCCTTTAGTATGGGGAACTATACCCATTATTTTTCTGTGCCTCTGTCGAGCAGTGACACTGAGGTAATCCCTGGGGTATATCTGCGATCTCCCATCCATTGGTCAAGATTTCTCTTGAACAAGGCCAGCGAGGTGCTCTGCCTCACATGTACCGGGATTTTGTTCCACAGCATAGGGAGTCTTTGGGTGATGAATCTATCCCTCCAGCACGTCCTATTAATAGCCGTGTCAAGGTTTAAGTCTCCGCCCTTGTGGCTCTGATGGATCTAGATTTTTGAGGTGAAGCATATTCATCAAATCTGGGTTTGACATGGCCTTGTATGTTAGGCAAAGGTCACCTCTGAGCAAGCGGTGCGACTGAATAGAGCTGGAGTTCTTTCAGTCGGGCAGCATAGGACAGATTTTTGAGACCCTTTATCCTTTTGGTGAGGAACTTTTGTGGCCTCTCCAGCTGCTGCAAGTGTCGGGTCAGATACATTCGAATGGGGCATTGTACTCAATCATTGGTCTGATGAGTGATGAGTAAAGGGAGACTATGACCTCCCTTGATCTAGATGAGAATCCCTTCATGATAAGGTGGGCAATGTAGAAGGTCTTCCTAACTACTTTAGCTACATGGGTGTCGAATGACAGACTACTATCAACCTGGGTCCCCAGGTCCCTGATAACTTCTTCTGTGCTCAGTGGATTGCCACCTATTTGGTAGCTAGGGGTAACCTTGTTTTTCCCGAAGGGTATGACTATGCATTTTTGGCATTTAACTTTAGGCCGTGGCTCTGGCACCAGTTATCCGCTTCTGTGAGACCCTTCTGAAGGATATCTGTGTCAGATGTGTTTTCTACTATGGCGCCCAGTTTGCAGTCATCTGCAAACTTTGTCAGCCATAACCCTCCTGTGTTTGCTTGTACTTCGGAAAAGTAGATGCCAAACAAGAGTGGGCCCAGGACTGAGCCCTGTGGGACACCACTTGTGACAGGCTTTGAGTCTGACATGGCGCCAGCAGCTCTGACCCTGTGGGTTCTGTCACTCAGCCAGTTTGCAACCCATCTTGTGATGTATGGGTTGACATTTAAGCTGATGAGTTTTTCAATGATACCCGAATGGGGTATTGTATCGAAGGCCTTAGCCAGATCGAGGTAGGCTGTATGGACTGCCTTTCCCTCATCAATGGCTTTGGTGACTGTTTCAAAAGTCAACCAAGTTTAAAAGGCATGATCTGCCTTTGACAAAGCCAAACTGGGTTGGATCCAAAGTCTGCAAATTCCCTATGTCTTTATTTATGAGGTCCATTATGATCCTCTCCATGGCTTTGCAGATAAGGCTTGTCAAGCTAATGGGCGGTAATTTCCAGGGTCGGTGGAGGCACCGCCTTTGTGAAGTGGTACCACAGTTGCAGTGCGCCACTCCTGGCATGTATCCAGAGGTAAGACTTTGATTAAACAGCTGTCCTAGCTGTGGGTTTAATTCCTCATTGAGTTCATGGAGCACACAGCCGGGGACACCATCAGGTCCCATGGATGCTGTGTTTTAGCTTTGGAGAGAGCAGTTCTCACTTGGGCTGGAGATGTTTGGGGGCTGCAATCGCTTGGTATAGATATCTCTCCTTTGGGGAGGGGAGAAGTTTGCACTGAACCTGTCAGCCAGTATGTTGGCAATGTCTGTAGGATCAGTAATCTTCACATCATTTTGAACTAGCTCTGAGCATATCTGGGAGTTTCCTCCCAGGTTTCTAACATAGCTAAAGAAGGCCTTATGATTGTCTTTTGAGTCTTTAGCTATTTTTCTCTCGAAATTTGCTTTGGATGATTTTATGAGAGCTCTTAGTTTTTACTTATAGTGATCAAGGGTGTCTTACCTTTTAAGGATTTTGCTCTATCTTGTAGTAGCTTCCTCCTTTTGTTGTAGAGTTTGTTTATGGCTGGGGTCCACCAGACTGGATGCTTGCCTTTGGTACAAAGAGTCTTTGTTTTGCTTGGGATTGCCTTATCCATGCAGTCCTGCAGGTGCTGGTAGAAGGCATTTGTAAGTGATTCAGCGGCTTGAGTACTGTTTTCCACGGCTCGGGGCCTTAAAGGAGACCACACTAGTCTTTAGAAGTGTGAAGTCGGCCTTTGAGAAGTTCTTTACTGTGGTCTTTTTATTTCAGGTGGGGTGGGATGAGGACCTCCAGCGAGATTAGTTTGTGGTCTGATCTCACCAGTGAGGGGTACACCTCCGGTGTTGAACATTGTGCTCCCATGTTCGTGATGATGAGATCAAGTATGTTATCTCCTCTTGTGGGGATGGTGACTAGTTGTTCCATGGCATTTGAGTTTATGAATTCCAGGAACTTTTGGGCTAGGGTGTTTGGGCTTGAGTAGTGTTCCCAGTCTATATTAGGGTAATTGAAGTCACCTAGTATGATGGTGTTTGGTGATACATTTATCCCTCTAGTGTTTTCAGGAAGGCCATGTGAGGTTCCTGAGTTTGTGAGGGTGGCCTGTAACATGCTACAATTTGCAGAGCAGTCTTGCCTATGGTTAATTGCACCTGGATGGTCTCCGATGCATCGTGCGTTGCCACCAGTCTTGAGGTGTGGGTGTCCTTGATGAATATGGATACCCCCCCCTCATTTCTTGGTATTGTCCAGATTTTGGGGCCGGAACGCATGATATGAGGTAAAACCTGATAGCGGGGTGCTCTCAGGAGCCTTGAACCAGGTTTCTGTCACAGCACAGACATCGATGTTCTCCATACTGAGAAGGGCCTCGAGTGCGTGCATTTTGAGATTTAGACTTCTGGCATTGAGCAGCATTACCCTTAGTTTTTTTTCCTTTTTTGTGTTCTAGGGTGGTATGTTTAGAATTTGAGCCTTGCCTAAAAAGGCACTATGGGGTGGCAAGAGCCTTTGCCAATATCCGGAATCCCAGGGTGACAGGTGCAAGCCGTCCCTTGAAGCAGCGTGGCTTGTCCAGCATGTCATCCCAGGCAGACAGACACTGGATCCCCTTTGAATGACACCAGTGTTTAAGCCAATTGTTAAAGCTGATCATCTTATCTCTGTATTGTGGCATCATTCTTGGTGAAGGTAGGATACTGCTCAAGGTCAGGGTCATACCTGTCTGGGCTACATAATCAGAGAGCTCCTCAATGTCTCTTTTCATGTAGTCCAAGGAGGTACGCGTCTCAGGTCGCTTACACCAGCGTGGACAATGACTGAATCATATTTGTACCTGCTGTTGAGAGACCTGAGTGCTTGCGTTATGTGGCGGATTCTAGCGCCCGACAGGCAGCTTACTGTGACCTTCTCCTTACTCAGTCTGGTGAGCGGGACGTCAGTGTGTCTGACTATGGAGTCACCAATGACTAGTGTGTCTGGCATTGTGTTTGGCCTTAAGGGCTGTGACTGTTTGACACTCTGACTGTGAGGTCTATGTGTTGCAGGTGTTGTGTTCTGAGGTGGTGGTTGTTTGGGTGTCTGCTTTGGTGGCCTCTGCTGTTTTGGTAGATTTTTGATCAGAGCCTCCGAGTATGTCTTTGTGTGTTTATGTGTATGATTTGAGGTTGTAATGGTAATATGTGAGACTGGGTCTATAGTGTGTGTGGTAACCTTCTCCTCCTGACTGGTCTTGCCAGTCCTATGTTGAGAGAGCTCAGCCTCCAGTTTGGCCGTGTAGTTGCATCTCTCGCATGTATTTGTGTTTTGTGGGAGGAGGAGAGGGTTGTCTGTGTACATGAGGCAATTGTAACATTGCCTCAATATTCCCAGGTTCACCAGCTGAGCAGGAGAGGACACTAGCAACTGATCCCTCGACATGCTAGAAGGAATAGACAAAAAACTTTAAAAAGATTCCGGGGACGTGGGTGACCGAGAAATGGGGGTTGCCTTTTGGGGTACTATCTATGACAAGAGTGCCGTATCAAGGTAATAAGTACTGTAGGAGCAAGTGCTACGTTTAACAGATAGAGAATAGTCTACTTGGAGTCAAGTAGAGATGATCTTTTTAATTATAGGATACGCTGATTAGATCAGTAGTATAGTTCGAGGAAGGTAGTTTTAAGGGAAAATTTGAAGAGTGGACTTTAGGTAGCCCGAATAGTTTAAACCTGCTTAACCGGGCGCTGCCCTAGTGTGCAACAGTAGCAACTCCGCTAAATCGGGCTAAATCGCTAAAAGCGTGCTTTATAGCAGGGGGCCGGATAAGACAGGAAATGACCCAAATTGGCCAACAAACCACAAGTCACTGCCCTAAACCACTCCTCCGAGGACAAATGAAGGAGTTATGGAAATGACCCCTAGTGGCCAATAAAACTACAGTTTCAAGTCAGTAACCACCTCTCCGGGGGCAGGGAAGCTGCTCAATGTTAGTCACTCCCACTGATAAACACAGAGACCCTCCTTCAGCCCAAGCAAAATGGCCTCACAGAAACTTTCAAACAGTTCAGGAACAGCAAGCCTGTAACTGAACTTTTTAACTCTCAGAAAAGTGGGAAAAAGCAAGATTTTTTTTTGTTTTTGTTTTTACAGAGATAGCAGAGGTTCACAAGTAATATCAAGTTATAACAGTGCAGTAAATGACCCCACACAAGAGTGCTAGGTCAAGGACAGAAAATATGCAAGTTTTAAGAAATAACGATTTAAAATTAAGTGCAAACAGGAAATTCAGCAAACAGCTTTTGGTTGTGCTCTAAATACAGCTACTAATACAGAAATCAAGTTTAACAAGCCAGAAAATGCTCAAGCTAGGCAGCTATGCAGAAAAACTTAGCAAATAAACAGAGAAAAATACTTAAAATCTCAAAAGTGGCTCCCTTCTTCTCTCAGCGTTTTTCCTCTTGGAGGGTGCTTCACCAACAGCCAACAAGCCTGAAAAGACGCTCAAACCACGAGGCAACTAGGTTTTAAGAGAGGAAGATGAAGGAGTTATGGAAATGACCCCTAGTGGCCAATAAAACTACAGTTTCAAGTCAGTAACCACCTCTCCGGGGCAGGGAAGCTGCTCAATGTTAGTCACTCCCACTGATAAACACAGAGACCTTCCTTCAGCCCAAGCAAAAATGGCCTCACAGAAACTTTCAAACAGTTCAGGAACAGCAAGCCTGTAACTGAACTTTTTTAACTCTCAGAAAAGTGGGAAAAAGCAAGATTTTTTTTTTGTTTTGTTTTTACAGAGATAGCAGAGGTTCACAAGTAATATCAAGTTATAACAGTGCAGTAAATGACCCCACACAAGAGTGCTAGGTCAAGGACAGAAAATATGCAAGTTTTAAGAAAAAAACGATTTAAAATTAAGTGCAAACAGGAAATTCAGCAAACAGCTTTTGGTTGTGCTCTAAATACAGCTACTAATACAGAAATCAAGTTTAACAAGCCAGAAAATGCTCAAGCTAGGCAGTTATGCAGAAAAACTTAGCAAATAAACAGAGAAAAAAATACTTAAAATCTCAAAGTGGCTCCCTTCTTCTCTCAGCGTTTTTTCCTCTTGGAGGGTGCTTCACCAACAGCCAACAAGCCTGAAAAGACGCTCAAACCACGAGGCAACTAGGTTTTAAGAGAGGAAGATGAAGGAGTTATGGAAATGACCCTAGTGGCCAATAAAACTACAGTTCCAAGTCAGTAGCCACCTCTCCGTGGGGCAGGGAAGCTGCTCAATGTTAGTCACTCCCACTGATAAACACAGAGACCCTCCTTCAGCCCAAGCAAAAATGGCCTCACAGAAACTTTCAAACAGTTCAGGAACAGCAAGCCTGTAACTGAACTTTTAACTCTCAGAAAAGTGGGAAAAGGCAAGATTTTTTTTGTTTTTGTTTTTTACAGAGATAGCAGAGGTTCACAAGTAATATCAAGTTATAACAGTGCAGTAAATGACCCCACACAAGAGTGCTAGGTCAAGGACAGAAAATATGCAAGTTTTAAGAAAAAAACGATTTAAAATTAAGTGCAAACAGGAAATTCAGCAAACAGCTTTTGGTTGTGCTCTAAATACAGCTACTAATTTGAACTAGAAAGAATCAAATTCCAGTAACCCATGACCAGCTTTAATAAATTGTTTAATTCACACAGATATGCAGACTTTAACCAAATAGTTCCATCACAGCTGAACAACACATGAAGTTTGCCTATTTGTGTGAACAAAAGCACTTCATTTATTAAAGTTGGTCATGGGCTGCTGGTGTGCCCATTCTTTTTGGTGTCCCACAGGTTGCTGGCATTTTGGTGTCTTATTTGGATTAGTAATCTGTACCATAAAAATGTATGTATGTATGTATACCAACATAGAGACTAGCTGTTGAGCTAAGGGTTGAGTCAGGGAAGCACACTGCTGCTGAGCTAGAAAACATACTGATGACCATAGAAAAGAAACAGACAGGCAAATTGTTTCCATGGTAATTTATAGAATCAGTTGAGTTTGGGAGGGGGGGCTATAAAAGGACCACTAGCTTGCTAAGGTCAGATTCCGGTTCCTTGATTGTGAAAGAAGTCTTCAGACAAGGGTATTTGAATGATGTATATGAAAACAAGAGAGTCTGGAATACATCCAAGTCAGGAAAGGATATAGGGCTGTTATGCTGCACACTAAAGGATAGGCCTGCTAGTGAAAGTACATGTGTGTATTTGGACTAAATCATTGTAAGTACTCTTGCATTTTGTATTACTCTGTGGTGATGCGCAGATAATCGCAACAGAAACTAAGGAAAGAATTTACTGAATGATCATTTTTGTATTCTGTGACTCAAAAAGCACTGTGGAAGGCTCTGATTGATTGCAAATTGCATTTTCTGTTATTCATATTACTTGGTATGAACTCAAACGTTTGTTTTCCTGTCTATTTACAAAAAAAAAAAAGAAAAGAAAATAGTGTGTGTATCTCGTTATGCTCCAGCTGCAGTTCAGAGATAATTGTATATAATGGCCTCATTAGCACAACAATCTAAAAGACCCTTTTTAGTATGACAAAAGCGGTGAACACCATTTTGCATAGGAATACCTACAGGCAAAAAAAAATGTTTAAATACAGGATTGTAGACTTGGATATGCAAATAGTGAAGGAAGAAAACCCACCTGGAAATGTATCCTCAACACTGTAATCAACATCTTTGATGGATGGCAGTAACAGTAGAATAGTTGCCATGGGATATGTGTGACTGGGAACAGAGCACAGATGGTATAACACTGCCATGACAGCTATAGTGTAGGGGCACACTGTCCACATTGGCATCTAGGGAAAGACATGGCACAAGGGAAATAATGACTCTGGTATGTATGGTGAGGTATAACAATGTATTGTTATAGGGGTTATAACAAGGTGTGCATAACAATACATGGGGAAAGATGGCAGAAAATAAACTATACCCTTTGTTGCGGTGTTTACATGAAGGAGATGTGCAGAATACTACACATCCCTGATACCATCTACATAATGAAGAGGAAGAGGAAAGGGGGCAGTCGTCATAGGAAGATGACATCCATAACCTGCCTGACACACCCACTGACTGGCATGTGTAACTCATAGCTGTACTTGTCTTGCCATGTTCCATCCCCACAGACTGGCAACATCTAGTAAAGTTTGCCACTTAGGAGATGTAGGCACAACTAATGGCCATCTAGATGCACAGCATGTGCTTCCTTGGAAAAGGTGTCACAGACAAGATGCGTTGAGAACAGCTATGACAGAGAGTGATGCGGGTTGTAAATGCTGTGGGTAACCATACTAGTTTTCTTTAGTAGGTACAATGAATTGTAATCACTTCATGCAAAGGTCAAGGCAGAGAATATTGCCAAGGACATGTTCTTCACATGAAACAGACCATCCAACACAAAGATGGTTCACAGAGGTGGAGGAGTTCCTGTTGTCCCTGACTGGGAGGGACAGTGGACCTTCATAACTAGGATTTGCTTGGATGTGGGTTCTGAGCTGGCAATAACCACCAGAGTGTCCATAGGGGACATAGAAGCTTGGTACTACTCATTACACATCCGTATTCTACAGTGTACTGCATGTGGAACAGGACTGATTCTCCAAAGACCTTATATATAAATATATATATATATATATATATATATATATATATATATATGTATATATATATATATATATATATATATATATATATATATATATATATATATATATATATATATATATATATATATATATATATATTCTTACAGGTTCCTCTGGCCTGCAACTGCCACATCTACACATCAATGTATGCATACCATATGTTAATACATGATAACCATTTGAAATGTTGGGACCCACTATAGCAAGTCCCAAAACGCAAAGACCAAATAGCAGAAAAATCAGGCTTGTATATACCAAGTCCAGGATGGCATTTTTCAGATGTCTGGGGGACTTGACTCCCCTTCTAAAAGAAGTTTTAAGGATTTAAGGAGAATAGAGATTTCTGAGGTTTGTTCTTCTCTGGGTTTTCGGTCTTTTTTTTTTTCAACTTTTCAGCACTCAGCATTTCAAGTGCCAACATTTCCATAAATAGCCTTTATACAGACATTCTATTGTCTTCCACTCTATATGCCACACTGTGGTACAGGCATATATGTGGGTGCTGCCATAGGTATCATGTGTTCATGCTTTCACAGGCATTTCAGGTGAAGGGATCAGCACAAACATACAGCACATGCCTGATAATGTCATGTCACCATTGTTTTAAAATGATGTTACTGTGCATATAGTAAAGACAAATGATACAGCAAATCTGTAAATGACACTACTGTGGGATGGCTCATCCACACAAATCACATCCAAAATCTCTTTGGAGATACAGGCTAACCCCAAAATTTCACTGGTAAATGGTGGACATCCTGCGGCCATCTCGGGTTCCCCTTGAGTCTCAGCCTACACAGCATCTAAAATTTGCACTGCCTCCCACCTTAGAAAAGAGCTTTGAAGGTTCATGGAACTTCATGACTCCAACTTTGTCCCTGATCAGAGTACAGTGCTCAACATAAATCTCTGTATGTGCTGTTCAGTGTTCCAGGCATTGTACAGAGAGTAAGTGCGCTTTGTGGCTCTGCTTGCTGATGTACAACACTTGGATAGTGACATGGAGACTGGTAGTTAGTGCAGAAGATGAGGGTTCTCAACTTTTAATGAGCTACTTCCTGTGGTATAGGGTTTGATTCCCCTTCACCTTCATTGCTTACTGTTTGACACTGAGCAAGTTATTTAACCATACAGTGCTCTATGGCAAATGGGGGTTATAACAAGGTGTGCATAACAATACATGGGGAAAGATGGCAGAAAATAAACTATACCCTTTGTTGCGGTGTTTACATGAAGGAGATGTGCAGAATACTACACAGCCCTGATATCCATCTACATAATGAAGAGGAAGAGGAAAGGGGGCAGTCGTCATTGGAAGATGACATCCATAACCTGCCTGGCACACCCACTGACTGGCATGTGTAACTAATAGCTGTACTTGTCTTGCCATGTCCCATCCCCACAGACTGGCAACATCTAGTAAAGTTTGCCACTTAGGAGATGTAGGCACTCCTAATGGCCATCCAGATGCACAGCATGTGCTTCCTTGGAAAAGGTGTCACAGACAAGATGTGTTGAGAACCGCTATGACAGAGAGTGATGTGGGTTGTAAATGCTGTGGGTAACCATACTAGTTTTCTTTAGTAGGTAAAATGAACTGTAATCACTTCATGCAAAGGTCAAGGCAGAGAATATTGCCAAGGACATGTTCATCACAAGAAACAGACCACCCAACACAAAGATGGCTCACAGAGGTGGAGGAGTTCCTGTTGTCCCCGACTGGGAGGGACAGTGGACCTTAATAACTAGGATTTGCTTGGATGTGGGTTCTGAGCTGGCAATAACCACCAGAGTGTCCATAGGGGACATAGAAGCTTGGTACTACTCATTACACATCTGTATTCTACAGTGTACCGCATGTGTAACAGGACTGATTCTCCAAACACCTTATATATATATATATATATATATATATATGTATATATATATATATATATATATATATATATATATATATATATATATATATGTATATATATATATATATATATATATATATATATATATATATATTCTTTCAGGTTCCTCTAGCTTGCAACTGCTACATCTACACATCAATGTATGCATATCATCTGTTAATACATGATAGCCATTTGAAATGTTGGGACTCACTATAGCAAGTCCCAAAACACAAAGACCAAATAGCAGAAAGATCAGGCTTGTATATAACAAGTCCAGGATGGCATTTTTCAGAATATTCTCTTTTCTCTGAGATATAGTGATCTTGGAGTTGATATATATATATATATATATATATATATATATATATATATATATATATAAGTTTAGGATGTCTGGGGGACTTGACTCCCCTTCTAAAAGAAGTTTTAAGGAGAATAGAGATTTCTGAGATTTGTTCTTCTCTGGGTTTTCGTTCTTTTTTTTTTTTCAACTTTTCAGCACTCAGCATTTCAAGTGCCAACATTTCCATAAATAGCCTTTATACAGACATTCTATTGTCTTCCACTCTATATGCCACACTGTGGTACAGGCATATGTGTGGGTGCTGCCATAGGTATCATGTGTTCATGCTTTCACAGGCATTTCAGGTGAAGGGATCAGCACAAACAAACAGCACATGCCTGATGATGGCATGTCACCATTGTTTTAAAATTATGTTACTGTGCATATAGTAAAGACCAATGACACAGCAAATCTGTAAATGACACTACTATGGGACAGCTCATCCACATAAATCACATCCAAAATCTCTTTGGAAATACAGGCTAACCCCAAAATTTCACTGGTAAATGGTGGACATCCTGCGGCCATCCCGGGTTCCCCTTGAGTCTCAGCCTATACAGCATCTAAAATTTGCACTGCCTCCCACCTTAGAAAAGAGCTTTGAAGGTTCATTCAACTTCATGACTCCAAGTTTGTCCCTGATCAGAGTACAGTGCTCAACATAAATCACTGTATGTGCTGTTCAGTGTTCCAGGCAGTGTACAGAGAGTAAGTGTGCTTTGTGGCTCTGCTTGCTGATGTACAACACTGGGATAGTGACATGGAGACTGGTATTTAGTGCAGAAGATGAAGGTTCTCAACTTTTAATGAGCTACTTCCTGTGGTACAGGGTTTGATTCCCCTTAGCCTTCATTGCTTACTGTTTGACATTGAGCAAGTTATTTAACCATACAGTGCTCTATGGCAAATGGGAATTTAAGCTAGGCTGTTTAATGATCTCTAAACTGCATGCCTAGTCCATCCATCCATCCATCCATCCACAACCACTTTTTCCCATTTTTACACATGGGAATGACCTATAAATCTATGAGTTTGGGGACAGGGAGTAGGCAGTAATGGTGAACTCATTAGTGGCAGATAATGTCACCATGGGTGCTTCGATGTAACACATGTAATTGCTGTCCAGTTTGACTCTGTAAGCCATGCAATCTTTTGTCATAGGAATGTCCAGATGCAAACTGGGTAGGTGCATACCAGCCCTATTCACACTACAAAGGCTATTGCTAAAATTGCTTCATTTCATGAATGGCTGCACATTCTATTATCCATGGCCATCAGCCGTATCAAAGTTGTTGGCATTGAAATTCTTTAGGCACACCACCTGGTGCTCCTCAACAGGCTGCAGTAAGGCACATTATTGCAAGGTACTGCAGTGCATGCTACTGAAGGATTTCATCATTAACTGTGCACAACCTCATGTGAGAGTAAATAACTGCCAAATTCACCTCCCATGACACTACCTCATATTATAGTGTTTTTGTCACTTTTTGCTGTGTCCAACACCTGTGCAAGTTGTGAGAACCGTGTCTCATGCAATACCTAACCTCCATGGGTATGGTTATGTCTGAGACACAGCGTAGCCAGTTTATGCTATATCCCGCTGTTTTGCTGCTGGTCCTACTGCTATGATGGACCCTACTGGGATGTTGTCCTGTGGCATTAGGTATTTCAGTGCCATACAATGCAATGCAGCATACATCATGATGATTTTCCTACAGGTCATAGGTGCATCAGGCATCCCATCTGATGTGCTGAAACAATAAAAGCATCCTTGAGTTGTCTGAATATGTGTTCTACAATACTTCATGTTTCAACATGGGCTTGTTGTACAAAATCTCTGCCATGATCTAGAGGTTGCAGATAGGGGTTAATTATCCATGGCTTCATGTCATATCTGTCACAATGCAAATCACAGCTCTCATACCTATTGCATATGGCTTGCTGCCTGCTTGCATGTAAGTGTGTATAATACCTTCTGTAACCTGCCTAAGTGAGCAGCTACTGACTAATTGACCATGTGGAAGTCCCCTCACATGAACCATTCATATAAATCATACGTGTGCCATATGTGTGATTCATGGGAGCTGCCTAGATGGTTTCACACACACACACACACACACACACACACACACACACACACACACACACACACACACACACATTATATATATATAATACCCTGGGCATTACACACCACCTTGCAGTGCAGGAATTAGAAACCCTTCCTACTGATATATCTCAGTCTCTATGGATCAAGTTGGCCTTGATAGTAATGTGTGTTGAATTTATGTCTCGCAGAACCCCAGGCAAATTGTCTGTACTATAATATGCCTATAGAGTGGAGGTCTTTCCTTGCAGCCCTGGAAATCCCAGATATTTCCCTTCACACGGTGCAGTATAATGTTGAGGATATGGTGAAGGGTGTGCAAGGCTTACGCCAATAATATCCCTAACACTTTCTCAAAGGTTGCTGTACCACCCCTGTAGCTAAGTTGGTTAATGCTATACATAAATTTCTACCTCTTTGGATACTAATCCATGTACCATCCCCAATTATGCGTGTGGGTGACACACTTCAACTGGATCATGAATAGCCTCCCTTTACACATGATAGCAGTCCACTATCTGCTGGTCTATGAAATGATGCTATATGAAGGAATGATAGTAGCTTATGCAGTGTTGCAGATGACCACAGCACACTACACCATGGTTACTTGTTCCTATAGTGACCACTAATACATACTGTTCTGCTATGGCTGCGGCTGCTGCACTGAGCATCTCCAATCACCTGTGCTCAGTGCTCAGAAAAACACTTCACCACGGTTCAGCACACTGGTTTTATACATTTCTAAACTGCTCTGCTATGTTTTATGATATAACTTAAATAACTTATTTGCATGGGGTTCTTCATTTCCTTATCTATATGGTGTTACTTGCATGACCTCCATAGTCCAATATTTCTTCCATTGCATGGCCACATTCTTTGTCTCCAAATTACCACACCTTGTGCAGTGCTATTACCTGTACTAATCTGCATTGCCCCAAACAACTACGAATCCAAGCAAAATGATTTATTTTACCATAGTTATCATAGCACTCTGCATCTTTTTTGAGACCAAGCTCTGTGTCTGTCACAAGGTCATATAGATCATAATTTTGTGCAGCATGAGTTTAAAGCATTTATTTAAATGCGTTTAGTAAGATTTCTGATCACAGAGACTGAAGAATAATCTGCTGCTTCCTTTTGAAGCATCCATCTGGACTCACACTGCTGTATGCTGATGCCACGCTGTATGCAGGTTTCACAATTAAGTGGTTCATAAGGAAATATGCAGTTAACAGCTTTCTGACTAGTTTTTGAATCACTTGTCATCACATCACACATGTGCAAACACAACTGTTTGAAAGCCTCCAAATGCAAATAGCATTTGGATGCTAAAAAAAAAATCACTGAAAAAAATGTGACTTTTTCAGAGGGCAAATGCCCCTGCTCTGCAACCCCCTCCCCCCTACTTTCATATACCAACTTGGCAGTTGCATCATCACAGGGAAAGGGGAAATCCCAGTTATACTGGCAAGAAGTCCTTTTGTTGAAAAGCCATTAGTTCTCACACTAGTGATAGCACAAACGAGTTCTACTCCATACTGTTCAGAAAACAAGTCTGGCTTCTGCAGTCCATACAATACTGTCTACTGCCAAGTGAATGGAATACACACAGTGAGCACCACGGCTGCTCTTACAACTGTCATTACAAAAAGCATCATTTCTGCATGTATTCATTGTAAGGGAAATTACAGTTTTCCCAGCCATTTTCAAGGTGCAGTGATCTAGGAAATGATTATATTAAGTAAACGGTACAAGATAAATCCTTGTGTGGGTGTGCTGAGGCTTACACTCACATCAGTCCAGGATTCAAAATTCACTTAGATTTTTTTTTTTTCAAATTCAAGTGGATTTTGAATGCCTAATGTTTGATTTTGACAAGAAACCATTAGAGTGAATTTGGTAAGAAACTCTCTTGGATTAGCACCCTTGTCCCTTTTGGATAATGGTTACATGTAAATGTCTGCCTAGTTCTGTTTTTTTGTACTTAAAATACAGAGGGCTGTGAGTTAATCATAGTTATAATACAGGAGTTAATAATCCTCTTGGAAATACATGGCTAGGTTTCTAAAGATCCCCATGGATCAATTGCCTAGTAAGTACATGTGAGCCTATGAACCAATGTTATACAGTGTAACATTGCATTTACAGTACAATTGTGCTGCCAGTTTTGTGTATGTTTTAATTTTATGTTCTCTAACCTTAGCTAGGAAATAGACTTCCTCCATAGTTAAAACTGTTTAAAAGTTATGAATAATTGCTTAAATTAAATCTAATAATTTTTTAGAGGGGAGCATTTGTTAATGATGTATACAAGATGGCAAATTATTAACTCTTTGACTTTAGACACACAATGCCCACAGAAGCATACAGGCACAGATACACATATGCACTCACACAAAAACTTATGTGTACATATATATGTGTTCACTTGTCATTTTCATGATATCTCTCTTCTCAACTATACTGCTTTCTTTTGATGTAATATTTGTGTGTCCTTTTTCATTTTTGTTTAGTGGCCATCAGCAGTCTTTAGCCACTCCATTTTCCATTTGTTTTTAAACTTCTGGACTGCATTTGCTCTAAATGAACTTGTGAGGTGAGTCACTGGTCAGTGTTGTGAATTACCACTTATTGCATCTTAGCCTCTTTAACAGCCTATGTCTTGGTGGTGAGAGACAAGCAACAGGGAGGCTGACATCCAGGCAGCCATAAGTTTACTAACCTTTTAACTCCTGGCCTACATACATCTGCATATATAAGCCTGATATCCATATTTTCCCACTGTACTGTCCCAAGAAAAGTATGCAGTCCTGGGTGCTTTTCAAATGTAGCTGTACAGCTTGTTGGGGATTGAACATATTGACTGAGTTGCTGTTTAATGGTTCTACTGCCTCTGCTAAAAGCCTGTCATGAACGGACTGGACTGCCACCCTCTTTCCAGGATGCATGACTTGGTATCCTCCATTCACTCCTACCCTCCCTTGGTTCTACTGCCTCTGCTAAAAGCCTGTCATGAACGGACTGGACTGCCACCCTCTTTCCAGGATGCATGACTTGGTATCCTCCATTCACTCCTACCCTCCCTTGGTTCTACTGCCTCTGCTAAAAGCCTGTCATGAACGGACTGGACTGCCACCCTCTTTCCAGGATGCATGACTTGGTATCCTCCATTCACTCCTACCCTCCCTTGGTTCTACTGCCTCTGCTAAAAGCCTGTCATGAACGGACTGGACTGCCACCCTCTTTCCAGGATGCATGACTTGGTATCCTCCATTCACTCCTACCCTCCCTTGTTGGTTCCTCCATTGTCAATGTTGTTAATTAATTCCACGTGTCTGGCTCTAAGTCCCAGCTGCACCCTTCTGTGCCATCAAGTGAAAGTTTTTTATAGGTGTGCTGACTTTATTCCCCTTGTCTCAGACAGACTCGGATATTGCTACTAAGATCTGGAAATTCTGAAAAATAAGACATCTTTGCAATCTAAGGCATATTTTTGAGAGTCTTCAATTAAGTCAGTGCAATTCAACTGTCAAAGCAGTTTAAAGATGGGAAGTGATTTGTGAATGAAGTAGATAATTTAGCTCATTAGACATGATCTTGATTCCCATGGCCTTTTAGATACCACTTATTTGGACCTGAATGAATCATTTAATCAGACAGCAACCTAAAATGCCTTAAGAGCAAATTTAAGGTACTAGTCGGCAGTCTTTAAGTGATTATTGCCAAATGAGCAAATTGCTCCCAGAGCAATTCACATAGTTGTCATGTGAAAATGTGTAATAGTGTCAGTTATACTGTGCAGCTTTTGAAGCACGGTCTGGTCCCTATCAGTGGACAGCGGGAGTTAAGGCACAATCTATTCATAAATCTCTGCCCTCACCTTTCCAGTAATAACAGTGTTTCCTATCAATCTATAACCCCCACCATGTTGAAGAGAGAGCACACTCTTTTCTGGATACATAAACTAATGATACCCTTTATAAAGTATTTCTTTCATTTATAGTTGTCTCAAGGTCGTGGTATGAACATGTACCCAAAGTATTCTCTGAAATTGGCACTTGGCTAGTCCAATACTCAAGAATGTAATTACCTGATAGTAGCCAAATGTGGGTTGTTGCCCGTAGTAAAAGAACAGCATGTATCTATTTGAATATTACCGAAAGAGCCAAAATGACAAATTATGGATACTGTTGGACAGTTGTGACATCCAAGAGTAGATCAGTCAATCTCAGATCTTACCACTGAGTTTGTGACAAATAATTTCTGGGTCAGTAACACTATTCATATAGCCAAATAATTTCTGAGCTACATTTTAAGGCTGTAATTTAAGGATGAAGAATCAAACCTTAAATACATTTTTTGGTTATATTCCTCCCAAGTGTAAACATGCCAATGTTTTTGTTTTTATTTTTCATCTGCTGTTATATGAATGAAAAATTCATATATCCTCATGGAAATTCCACTCATGCCATCATTAAAGACTTTCTGAAAATATATTTTTTATTTTCTTTGATTTGCAATTTTGATGGCTATACATATCTCACCTGAGTGTCTCTCCCTTTATTAGCAAGACATGAGATACTGTGTTCCATTTTAAAGGGATTATTGTAATAACATACTGAGTGCACATGTAGTGTAGAAAAATCTTATTCTAGTGATTCTGTAACATGTTGAGAATTGGCACAATGGTTAGTGCTTCAGCCCCACAGACACACGATGCAGGATTCAACACCTGCACAGAGTAACTATTTCAACTGAAAGGATGGAAGGTTGCTATAATGGTCAAGGTGTTTACCTTAGAGACATGAGGCAATTGGCTAGGCTTAAAATGGACCACAAGGGCAGTTAGCCTAGTAGTAATCTATGAATTTTCACCGGGCGTGCGGCATATGCCTGTAATCCTACCATCTTGGGCGGCAGAAGTTGTTGGAGTGAATCAAACTGTGTGTGAGCGACCATACATCCTGGAAAAGGGGAAAAAATGACCTCCCACCAAGGAAAAAAGTTGTAAAGTAAGACATGTAGCATTCCAGTTCAATTTTATAGCATCTCTTCCAAAGAAAAGCAGGAGCTCATAAAAAAAGAGAGAATTTAGGCTGAATAATGGCAAGCATACTTTTAACGCATTCTAGCCACTGTTCACTAATTGAATAGGACATTTTATACCTTAATTCTAACATGGTAGATGCTCAAAAGCATAGGGCATTTACATTGCATTAATTCTGTCTTTCTGTCTTGGATAATCTATCAGACTGCAGTAGTTTAATTCAACTAGTTGGCCCATTTTACAGTAAAAAACATTCTAGCTCTGTCTCTCACTCTGTCTGTCTCTCTCTCTGGCTATTTAACTGAGTCATAATTATTAATACTCTAATTCAAGCCACAGTCTGCAAATGGCTATCAAAGTAACATTTTTAAAATCAAAACAGAAAAACAAAAACTGCCGACATTAGCTTAATTTATTGTATGTTAGTATAAAACTTGGCTTAATGGATGTTTGGATAAAGGAAACATACCTTACATGCTGTGGGAACTGCTTTATGAAAAAGGCTATACAGACTGATTGGGACACAGTGAATTCCTTAAATTCAACTGACAGCAAATTAGGCTACTTGTCCTTTTTTTATCTTGGATAATGCGTGTTGCACACTTTTAAAGAAAATCACATTCACAGCCATGGCTATGTATGAATAAACAGTGCTATGTTTACTTAAACACAATAAGGCAAGAAATCTGTGAAAGTGGATTCTGACTATAATATATGAAGTCAAGGAAGTGATAACTTTTCCATCCCTTTCACTTGATCCAAATCTACAAGCATCCTTCCTTGTCCCTAACTGCTTTATGATCTTTTCTGAGCTGTGTAAACAGAAATGTAATAATCCCAAATCAGTGCACACTTATCACAACACGTGAAGAATGGTCGACTGGTGAAGCAATATGCTGTCCTTAAATGATATAATACTTCTTGCTGACAGGAAAATTAATCTCCACAGGAACCAACAGGATTTGATGAGGTTGACTTTTATTAATACCATCTCCCTTGAAACCATTTGCAATTGTAATATACTGAATTTAATAATGTGAAGACAAAGCACTAACGTGGGCAGCTTTCCTGCATAAAAATGGTAGGGAAAGCCTGCCTTCACAAGGTCATGATTAATTCATGAAGTAACAGAGGATGATGTGCGTGTTGACAGTATACATACTGCTGGGAGGTAACCTTTTTTAGCCCCCAGTTGACTCATCAATCCTTAAAATCTTGTTAAAATATATAATCTGTTTATCTTTCTCTTATTACTATCTCAAAGGTTTGCACATTAAGGAAGACTGTATTTGATGTTTGCCTGTGGCCCAGAGACAGCAAGCCTCTTTATGGAGTATGAACACTCAAGACAGGGTAGCAGAGTGTGATATAAATCAGATTAAATCAAATGGATATGACTGAACGTGCACTAGCCTTCAAGGAAAGCTACGCTCGTCCTTTCGAAGTTTCATCTATCTAAAATGTAAGGGCACAAAAACAAGGAATGATAACAGCTATATGTAAGATGTTCTGCTTGGGGTAAGGAAATAATCTACGCTGCTGGACTGCTCCTTTAGTATACCAGTCTAGTTAACTAGATTTCACACAACATGTGCCATGTAGAGTTCTGTTTGCTGTAGTCAGTCTGTATTTTACTTAAAATGAATTTATTCAGATCTAACTAGTCATACAAATGATTCATTCAGTCTAAGTGGTCCCACTTTTCTTTTCATTGAAGCTCATTAATTTATGCTTGATAATATAAATAACATTATTTAACTTTGCTTCTCATCAGGAACAAGGAATATTTGTCCTCCCCTCTTAGCTTTTGCAACTCCAAACACTTGTAAATGACATTTTTATTCTGAGAAATATTTAGGTTTTCCCACCACCTTATTTGTTTCCTTGAAATTTTCATTTGTCACATTTCTCTTATATCTTAATATCTCTCTTTGTCACTCTAGTATCTTATGTTAACACACCTCTTTCTAGCATGTTCCTGTACTGTACTTATTTTACTTATTTTTTACCCAAATATTTATTTCAATATGTTCTTTTTGCATAAAATAGCTAAATTGTATATAGTACTTCTATTTGTTAAACTGTGAATTTATTTACTGTTTTTATTTGATTAACGTCATACATTGTTTTGTACTCTCAAGGAGCTTTTCTCCCCGGGCCTCTGCTGAAAATGGATATGTATCCAGCTGGACTAGCCCGGTCAACAAATGTAAAATAAAATAAAATAAATAAATAAAAATAAATAGGGTAGGGAGGGTGGCCTAATGGTTAAGGTGTTTGCCTTACAAACACAAGGTACAGGGTTTGAGTCTTACAAGGGATAATTGGCTAGGCTTAAAATGTATCACAAGGGCAGTTAGCTTTGTACTAACCTATGATTGCATTTCAGGATATTAAATGTTTCAATAACTACTGTTTTGCAGAGCCATATTACCTTTTTATGTTACTTTCATTTTGCCCTGCTTTAACCATCTTTCATCCTTTAAACTTGCCCCCACTCCTGATGCTGTTCTATTCCTTGGACTTATCTCATCTAGCAATATCATACATCCTTTGAAATAATATACTTATAAGCAGCCTTAGGTGAATGCTAGGCTAACTTCCCTGAAGAGCCATTTTAAACCTAGGTCAGACTCAAACCTGTACCTTGTGTCTATGAGGTGAAGACCTTAACCATTATGCCAAATTCAACCCCTTTATTATGCCAAACCCACCTACTTATGTTGTCTAGAAACTAGTATGTCTATTAAGCCGTAAAATACATATGTGAAAAAAATTATTTCATGCAGGATAATCACTCCCAAAAGTAGTACAGCAGAGCATTCGGACTTGGATTCTATGGGTAAGCAGTACGAACATGGTTCCTGTGATTCCACTAAACATTCTCACAGCTACTTAACACGGGATTCTGTCCATCACAGCTTCCTGTTTACTTTATAAGGACCACAAAGCCAAAATCCGCTGCCTGATATAGAATAATAAAACTGAATATGGTGAAAGGAACAAATGAGTTTCTTACCAAATTCACTCTAATGGTTTCTTGTCAAAATCAAACATTAGGCATTCAAAATCCACTTGAATTTGAAAAAAAAAAAATCTAAGTGAATTTTGAATCCTGGACTGATGTGAGTGTAAGCCTCAGCACACCCACACAAGGATTTATCTTGTACCGTTTACTTAATATAATCATTTCCTAGATCACTGCACCTTGAAAATGGCTGGGAAAACTGTAATTTCCCTTACAATGAATACATGCAGAAATGATGCTTTTTGTAATGACAGTTGTAAGAGCAGCCGTGGTGCTCACTGTGTGTATTCCATTCACTTGGCAGTAGACAGTATTGTATGGACTGCAGAAGCCAGACTTGTTTTCTGAACAGTATGGAGTAGAACTCGTTTGTGCTATCACTAGTGTGAGAACTAATGGCTTTTCAACAAAAGGACTTCTTGCCAGTATAACTGGGATTTCCCCTTTCCCTGTGATGATGCAACTGCCAAGTTGGTATATGAAAGTAGGGGGGAGGGGTTGCAGAGCAGGGCATTTGCCCTCTGAAAAAGTCACATTTTTTTCAGTGATTTTTTTTTTAGCATCCAAATGCTATTTGCATTTGGAGGCTTTCAAACAGTTGTGTTTGCACATGTGTGATGTGATGACAAGTGATTCAAAAACTAGTCAGAAAGCTGTTAACTGCATATTTCCTTATGAACCACTTAATTGTGAAACCTGCATACAGCGTGGCATCAGCATACAGCAGTGTGAGTCCAGATGGATGCTTCAAAAGGAAGCAGCAGATTATTCTTCAGTCTCTGTGATCAGAAATCTTACTAAACGCATTTAAATAAATGCTTTAAACTCATGCTGCACAAAATTATGATCTATATGACCTTGTGACAGACACAGAGCTTGGTCTCAAAAAAGATGCAGAGTGCTATGATAACTATGGTAAAATAAATCATTTTGCTTGGATTCATAGTTGTTTGGGGCAATGCAGATTAGTACAGGTAATAGCACTGCACAAGGTGTGGTAATTTGGAGACAAAGAATGTGGCCATGCAATGGAAGAAATATTGGACTATGGAGGTCATGCAAGTAACACCATATAGATAAGGAAATGAAGAACCCCATGCAAATAAGTTATTTAAGTTATATCATAAAACATAGCAGAGCAGTTTAGAAATGTATAAAACCAGTGTGCTGAACCGTGGTGAAGTGTTTTTCTGAGCACTGAGCACAGGTGATTGGAGATGCTCAGTGCAGCAGCCGCAGCCATAGCAGAACAGTATGTATTAGTGGTCACTATAGGAACAAGTAACCATGGTGTAGTGTGCTGTGGTCATCTGCAACACTGCATAAGCTACTATCATTCCTTCATATAGCATCATTTCATAGACCAGCAGATAGTGGACTGCTATCATGTGTAAAGGGAGGCTATTCATGATCCAGTTGAAGTGTGTCACCCACACGCATAATTGGGGATGGTACATGGATTAGTATCCAAAGAGGTAGAAATTTATGTATAGCATTAACCAACTTAGCTACAGGGTGGTACAGCAACCTTTGAGAAAGTGTTAGGGATATTATTGGCGTAAGCCTTGCACACCCTTCACCATATCCTCAACATTATACTGCACCGTGTGAAGGGAAATATCTGGGATTTCCAGGGCTGCAAGGAAAGACCTCCACTCTATAGGCATATTATAGTACAGACAATTTGCCTGGGGTTCTGCGAGACATAAATTCAACACACATTACTATCAAGGCCAACTTGATCCATAGAGACTGAGATATATCAGTAGGAAGGGTTTCTAATTCCTGCACTGCAAGGTGGTGTGTAATGCCCAGGGTATTATATATATATAATGTGTGTGTGTGTGTGTGTGTGTGTGTGTGTGTGTGTGTGTGTGTGTGTGTGTGTGTGTGTGTGTGTGTGTGTGTGTGAAACCATCTAGGCAGCTCCCATGAATCACACATATGGCACACGTATGATTTATATGAATGGTTCATGTGAGGGGACTTCCACATGGTCAATTAGTCAGTAGCTGCTCACTTAGGCAGGTTACAGAAGGTATTATACACACTTACATGCAAGCAGGCAGCAAGCCATATGCAATAGGTATGAGAGCTGTGATTTGCATTGTGACAGATATGACATGAAGCCATGGATAATTAACCCCTATCTGCAACCTCTAGATCATGGCAGAGCCTTTGTACAACAAGCCCATGTTGAAACATGAAGTATTGTAGAACACATATTCAGACAACTCAAGGATGCTTTTATTGTTTCAGCACATCAGATGGGATGCCTGATGCACCTATGACCTGTAGGAAAATCATCATGATGTATGCTGCATTGCATTGTATGGCACTGAAATACCTAATGCCACAGGACAACATCCCAGTAGGGTCCATCATAGCAGTAGGACCAGCAGCAAAACAGCGGGATATAGCATAAACTGGCTACGCTGTGTCTCAGACATAACCATACCCATGGAGGTTAGGTATTGCATGAGACACAGTTCTCACAACTTGCACAGGTGTTGGACACAGCAAAAATAGACAAAAACACTATAATATGAGGTAGTGTCATGGGAGGTGAATTTGGCAGTTATTTACTCTCACATGAGGTTGTGCACAGTTAATGATGAAATCCTTCAGTAGCATGCACTGCAGTACCTTGCAATAATGTGCCTTACTGCAGCCTGTTGAGGAGCACCAGGTGGTGTGCCTAAAGAATTTCAATGCCAACAACTTTGATACGGCTGATGGCCATGGATAATAGAATGTGCAGCCATTCATGAAATGAAGCAATTTTAGCAATAGCCTTTGTAGTGTGAATAGGGCTGGTATGCACCTACCCAGTTTGCATCTGGACATTCCTATGACAAAAGATTGCATGGCTTACAGAGTCAAACTGGACAGCAATTACATGTGTTACATCGAAGCACCCATGGTGACATTATCTGCCACTAATGAGTTCACCATTACTGCCTACTCCCTGTCCCCAAACTCATAGATTTATAGGTCATTCCCATGTGTAAAAATGGGAAAAAGTGGTTGTGGATGGATGGATGGATGGATGGACTAGGCATGCAGTTTAGAGATCATTAAACAGCCTAGCTTAAATTCCCATTTGCCATAGAGCACTGTATGGTTAAATAACTTGCTCAATGTCAAACAGTAAGCAATGAAGGCTAAGGGGAATCAAACCCTGTACCACAGGAAGTAGCTCATTAAAAGTTGAGAACCTTCATCTTCTGCACTAAATACCAGTCTCCATGTCACTATCCCAGTGTTGTACATCAGCAAGCAGAGCCACAAAGCACACTTACTCTCTGTACACTGCCTGGAACACTGAACAGCACATACAGTGATTTATGTTGAGCACTGTACTCTGATCAGGGACAAACTTGGAGTCATGAAGTTCAATGAACCTTCAAAGCTCTTTTCTAAGGTGGGAGGCAGTGCAAATTTTAGATGCTGTATAGGCTGAGACTCAAGGGGAACCCGGGATGGCCGCAGGATGTCCACCATTTACCAGTGAAATTTTGGGGTTAGCCTGTATTTCCAAAGAGATTTTGGATGTGATTTATGTGGATGAGCTGTCCCATAGTAGTGTCATTTACAGATTTGCTGTGTCATTGGTCTTTACTATATGCACAGTAACATAATTTTAAAACAATGGTGACATGCCATCATCAGGCATGTGCTGTTTGTTTGTGCTGATCCCTTCACCTGAAATGCCTGTGAAAGCATGAACACATGATACCTATGGCAGCACCCACACATATGCCTGTACCACAGTGTGGCATATAGAGTGGAAGACAATAGAATGTCTGTATAAAGGCTATTTATGGAAATGTTGGCACTTGAAATGCTGAGTGCTGAAAAGTTGAAAAAAAAAAAAGAACGAAAACCCAGAGAAGAACAAATCTCAGAAATCTCTATTCTCCTTAAAACTTCTTTTAGAAGGGGAGTCAAGTCCCCCAGACATCCTAAACTTATATATATATATATATATATATATATATATATATATATATATATATATATATATATATATCAACTCCAAGATCACTATATCTCAGAGAAAAGAGAATATTCTGAAAAATGCCATCCTGGACTTGTTATATACAAGCCTGATCTTTCTGCTATTTGGTCTTTGTGTTTTGGGACTTGCTATAGTGAGTCCCAACATTTCAAATGGCTATCATGTATTAACAGATGATATGCATACATTGATGTGTAGATGTAGCAGTTGCAAGCCAGAGGAACCTGAAAGAATATATATATATATATATATATATATATATATATATATATATATATATATATATATATATATATATATATATATATATATATATATATATATATATATATATATATATATACATATATATATATATATATATATATATATAAGGTGTTTGGAGAATCAGTCCTGTTACACATGCGGTACACTGTAGAATACAGATGTGTAATGAGTAGTACCAAGCTTCTATGTCCCCTATGGACACTCTGGTGGTTATTGCCAGCTCAGAACCCACATCCAAGCAAATCCTAGTTATTAAGGTCCACTGTCCCTCCCAGTCGGGGACAACAGGAACTCCTCCACCTCTGTGAGCCATCTTTGTGTTGGGTGGTCTGTTTCTTGTGATGAACATGTCCTTGGCAATATTCTCTGCCTTGACCTTTGCATGAAGTGATTACAGTTCATTTTACCTACTAAAGAAAACTAGTATGGTTACCCACAGCATTTACAACCCACATCACTCTCTGTCATAGCTGTTCTCAACACATCTTGTCTGTGACACCTTTTCCAAGGAAGCACATGCTGTGCATCTGGATGGCCATTAGGAGTGCCTACATCTCCTAAGTGGCAAACTTTACTAGATGTTGCCAGTCTGTGGGGATGGGACATGGCAAGACAAGTACAGCTATTAGTTACACATGCCAGTCAGTGGGTGTGCCAGGCAGGTTATGGATGTCATCTTCCAATGACGACTGCCCCCTTTCCTCTTCCTCTTCATTATGTAGATGGATATCAGGGCTGTGTAGTATTCTGCACATCTCCTTCATGTAAACACCGCAACAAAGGGTATAGTTTATTTTCTGCCATCTTTCCCCATGTATTGTTATGCACACCTTGTTATAACCCCCATTTGCCATAGAGCACTGTATGGTTAAATAACTTGCTCAGTGTCAAACAGTAAGCAATGAAGGTGAAGGGGAATCAAACCCTATACCACAGGAAGTAGCTCATTAAAAGTTGAGAACCCTCATCTTCTGCACTAACTACCAGTCTCCATGTCACTATCCAAGTGTTGTACATCAGCAAGCAGAGCCACAAAGCACACTTACTCTCTGTACAATGCCTGGAACACTGAACAGCACATACAGAGATTTATGTTGAGCACTGTACTCTGATCAGGGACAAAGTTGGAGTCATGAAGTTCCATGAACCTTCAAAGCTCTTTTCTAAGGTGGGAGGCAGTGCAAATTTTAGATGCTGTGTAGGCTGAGACTCAAGGGGAACCCGAGATGGCCGCAGGATGTCCACCATTTACCAGTGAAATTTTGGGGTTAGCCTGTATCTCCAAAGAGATTTTGGATGTGATTTGTGTGGATGAGCCATCCCACAGTAGTGTCATTTACAGATTTGCTGTATCATTTGTCTTTACTATATGCACAGTAACATCATTTTAAAACAATGGTGACATCCATCTATCCATCCATCCATCCATCCATCCATCCATCCATCCATCCATCCAGATTGAAAAAATGCATTATTTATTATTTATTTTATGTTACATTTGTTTACCGGGATAGATCGACTGGATACATGTCCATTTTCAAATGGGGAGAAAAGCTCCACATAGACAAGCTTACATAGATTACACAGAAGTTAGCAAACAATTATAAAAACAAAGTGATTAAAAAAATACATACTTTGCTTTACTTGGAGAGGAAAATGATTCCAGAGAATTGGCATTATCTGTGAACTATATCTATCCTTCCAGCACATTCATAGGATCATAGGATCATAGGAAGTTACTAGATTAATGACCTTAGGGTCCTTACAAGCCTAGCCAAATTGTACCCTTATTTCCATGATCAGCATCTATCATCCCTGTACAAGAGGGACATAGGTGGAACCCCCTGGGGTGAATTTACGATTACCCATCCAATCCTCCAGACTGGGTTTGAAGAGGGCCAATGAGGTGCTCTGCTTGACATGAAGCAGGAGTCTGTTCCAAAGGTGTGGTAACCTCTGGGAGATAAATCTGTCCCTCCAGCAGGTTCTATTCATGTCACATACCAGGTTAAGAACATTAGAGTGAGTAACTTGAGTACCATTTGACTTACAAATACACAGCATTTTCAATAAAGCAGAGTCAAAGATTGCCTTATATGCAAGGCAGAGATAGCCTCTGAGTAGTCTGTATGAAACAGAATAAAGTGACAGTGATTTCAGAAGATCCTCATAGGACAGATGCTGAAGACCTTGATATTTCCTTGTAAGGAACATTTTTTTGTCTCTCCCATTTCTACAGGTGCTTGGAAAGGTATATACCAAAAGGGGCATTGTACTCAATTATTGGCCTGATGAAGGAAGAGTACAGGGAAGTTATAACTTCTTTTTTTCTGGAGGCAATGCCCTTACTTATGAGATAAACAATATAGAATTCTCTTCTTACCACTGTGGAGACATGGTGATCAAATATAACGTTGCTGTCAACCTGTGTGCCCAGGTCTGTCACCATCATCATCATCATCACCATCTTCTTTCGGCTGTTCCCATTAGGGGTCGCCACAGCGGATCATCTGTTTCCATTTCTTCCTGTCCTCTGCATCATGCTCTTTTACACCAACTGCCTGCATGTCCTCTCTCACCACATCCATAAACCTTATCTTAGGCCTTCCTCTTTTCCTCTTACCTGGCAGCTCCATCCTTAGCATCCTTTTCCCAATATACCCAGCATTCCTCCTCAGCACATGTCCAAACCAATGCAAACTTGCCTCTCTTGCTTTGTCTCCAAACTGTCCAACCTGAGCTGACTCTCTAATATGCTGACTCCTAATCCTGTCCATCCTAGTCACACCCAGTGCACATCTTAACATCTTTAACTCTGCCACATCCAGCTCTGACTTCTGCCTTTTCATCAATGCCACCGTCTCCAACCCATATAACATAGCTGGTCTCACTACCCTCTTGTAGACCTTCCCTTTCACTCTTACTAGTACTCGTCTTGTGACAAATCACTCCTGACACTCTTCTCCACCCATTCCACCCTGCCTGTACTCTCTTCTTCACCTCTCTTCCACACTCACCATTACTCTGAACTGCTTATCCCAAGTACTTAAACTCATCCACCTTTACCAACTCAACTGCCTGCATCCTCACCATTCCTCTACCCTCCCTCACATTTACACACATATATTCTGTTTTAGCCCTGCTGACCTTCATTCCTCTCCTCTCTAAAGTATATCTCCATCTCTCCAGGGTCTCCTCAACCTGGTCCCTACTCTCACTACATATCACAATGTCATCTGCAAACATCATAGTCCACAGGGCCTCCTGTCTGATCTCATCTGTCAACCTGTCCATCACCGTTGCAAATAAGAAAGGGCTCAGAGCTGATCCTTGATGTAATTCCACCTCCACCTTAAACGTATCTGTCACTCCCACCACAGTCCTCACCAATGTCGCATTACCCTCGTACATGTCCTGTACCACTCTTACATAGTTCTCTGACATTCCCGACTTCCTCATACAATACCACAATTCCTTTCTAGGCACCCTGTCATATGCTTTCTCTAAGTCCACAAAGACACAATGCAACTCCTTCTGACCTTCTCTGTATTTCTCCAACAACACTCTCAGAGCAGATATTGCATCTGTAATGCTCTTTCCTGGTATGAAACCATACTGCTGATCACTAATCATCACCTCCCTTCTTAACCTAGCTTCCACTACTCTTTCCCATAACTTCAATCTGTGACTGATCAACCACTAAGTGCGTACTTAGGGTGTTGGTATTGATGTGGTAGTTAGCAGTAATATCACTCTTACTGAAAGGGATGATAATACATTTCTTTTGCATTGAGTTTAAGGCCATGACTTTGACACCAGTCATTTGTTTGTGACCCTCTTGCAATATGTTGACATGTTTGGAGATTCTATGACTGCTCCCAGTTTACACTCATCAGCAAACTTTGTCAGCCACAGACGTTTAGTTTTAGCTTGCACTTTGGAGAAATAGATTCCAAACAGTAGACTTACAGAGACTAATCACTGTGGAGCACCACTGGTTACAGGTCTGCTGTTGCAGGTGCATTCCCCAGTTTTGACTATATGGGTTCTATCAGTGAGCCAGTTAACAACCCATCAAATGATATACAAGTTTATACCCAGCTGGGTGAGTTTGCCAATTATGCCTAAGAGGGGGATAGTGTCAAAAGCCTTGGCTAAATCTAAGTAGGCTGCATGCACAGATATCCCCTCATCAAGGGCCTTGGTGACTGTCTCAAAGATGTCCATCAGGTTTAACAGGCATGATCTCCCTTTGACAAATCCAAATTGAGTAGGGTCAAGTGTTTGGAGGTTACCAATATTGCTGTTGATAAGGTCCATGATGATTCTCTCCATGGCCTTGCAGATAAGACCAGTCAGGCTAATAGATCTATAGTTGCTGGGGTCAGTGGAAGCATCACCTTTGTGCAAGGGGATAATGGTGGCCTTTTTCCATTCGGCTGGGACGAAACCAGTGCTTAGACTATGATTGAAAAGAGGACACAATGGCATTGCTAATTCCTGTTTGAGCCCATGTTGGATGCAGCCTGGGATGTTTTCAGGTCCCATGTATGCTGTGTTTTTGACCTTAGAGAGGGCATTCACAACCTGCTCTTTAGAAATACAAGGTATAGGATAGGTGGTAGGGATGTCTTGGGGTAAGTGTGGCAGGAACAGGGAAGTGAAGTTTTCACAGAACCTGTTGGCTAACAGGTTAGCAATGTCCACAGGCTTGGTATATCTGGTATCAGTAACTACCAGTTCAGCACAAATTTGGGCCTTTCCTTTTAGGTTACTGATATAACTAAAGAATGCCTTATGGTTGTCCTTAGATGAGGAAGCTAATTTGGATTTGTAGTTAGCTTTGGAGGGCTTCACAAGAAGTCTTATTTGTTTGTTTAATCTGAAGAAGGAGTGTTTCCATTTTAGAGCTCACTCCCTCTTACTTCTTGACAGCAATTTATTCCTCTTATTGTAAAGCCTGTTAATGGCAGTTGTCCACCAGACCGGTTTTCTCTTCCTTGAGGAGCTTGTTTTGGTCTTAACAGGTACAGCCGAGTCAATGCAGTTATAAGGGTGTTTGTATAAAGCATTTGTGTACAACTTGGCATAGTTGTCAGTTCCATCTGAGGGGGGAGGTGCAGTGAAGCTATTTATACCATCCTGTAAGAGGTTATAATCTGCTTTGGAGAAGTTTTTTAGTTTCATTGGTGCTGGGGGGGGGGGGCAGGTGTGATAGTAACTTCATATGAGACTGATTTATGGTCAGATCTCACCAGGGAAGACCTCATAATGGGGGTGCTACAGTGGCCCCCATATTGGTAAGCACCAGATCCAGGATGTTGGCACCCCTTGTGGGGGTGTCAGCTAGCTGGTCCAGAGCATTGGAGTTAACGAAGTTGAGGAAACTTTAGGCAAGTGAGTTTGTGCATGAGTAATGTACCCAGTCAATGGATGGGTAGTTAAAGTCACCCAAAACCATGGTGTTCAGATGTACCTTGATAGACTCAAGTAGCTCCGAATAGGCAGAGTGGGTGTCCTGCACCTGAAGTATCTCCAGGGAATCATGCTGTCTAACCATTCTGGAGATGTATTTATCTTTAATGAATATTGATACAGCATCTCCTTTAGTTTTCTCACCATCAGTTTGTGATCTGAACGTGTGGAGGAGGTATAACCCAATATGCCTGGGGTGCTCTCCACAGCATTGAACCAGGTGTCCTTGACTGCACAAATGTCGATGTCTTCCAAGGTGAGGACTGCTTCCAGTCAATGGAGTTTCATGTTAAAACTCCTAGTATTTAGCAGCAAAACCTTGAGGTTGTTCTTAGATGGAGTTCTTATGACCGGAATTTTGTCCTTGAGACACTGTCTGAAAAAGGCACTATGGGGATGGTAAGAGCCTTGGCCAGTAGCAAAAATCTCAGGGGTAACAGATGAAGACCATCTCTGGCAAAGCATTGAGGTCTGTCAATCATGTCATCCCAGGCTGACAGATACTGTATCCTCTTGGAATGACACCAGAAACTAAGCCAATTATTGAAATCAGTCATTCTCTGTTTGTATTGAGACATCATCCTAGGTGAAGGTAAAATGCTACTTAAGGCTAGGGACATACCAGCCTGAGACACATAGTCCGAGAACTCAATCATGTCTCTCTTTATATTGTCCAAAGGGGTGCATTTTAAGTTATTCACACCAACATGGACTATGACAGAGTCATAACAGTACCTGTTGTTGAGAGATTTGAGTGCTTGCGTGATATCATGGATCTTGGCACCTGACAGACAGCCGACTGTGACCTTCTTATCCATCCTGGTGAGAGGGACATTTGTGTGTCTCACGATGGAATCACCTATGACTAATATGTTTGGTTTTGTGTTTTGCCTTAAGGGCTTTACAGGTGAGACACTGGTATGTGAGCTATTGTGTGTATTGTGTTCTGCAAAGGAAGTATCATGTGTAGCTTGCTTGTTTGTGTTTGGGAGGTCTCTGGTGTTTAGGTATGTTTCTGGTGAGGACCTCCACATATGTAAGTATGTGTGATGTGGGTTTGGGTGGAGAAGGAGGTGAGGTGTGCATGCTGATGACCCGCTCATTGTCATATGTACTGATGGTGTGTGACAGAACATGGATTCAAGTTTCTTAATATAGTTGCATCCCTCACATGTTGAGTTTGTATTGTCTAGGAGCAGAGGGTTGTTGGTGAACATGAGGCAGTTTCTACACTGTCTCAGGATCCCCATATTGACCAAGCTGGCAGGAAAAATTGTGGGAAATTGTACATCCATAGTATTAGGTAAATTTATATGGTCAGGAATAGAGGTCATACTTAGGAATGGCTAGTGGGCGAGAGGTGTGTTGGTACCTCTGAAGCTGTTCTGTTTAAGTTGCAGAAGAGATTATGATCTCTAGAGTATGTGTTTCTGTGACTATTGGAATTTTCAGCTGTGTAGTAGGTCTGAAAAGACAGGTTCTTGTAGAGGTTGTATAAGTGAGGCAGAGATCGCCCCTCAGTAGTCTGTATGATACTAATTGAGGTGGTCAATGTAGCTTTTTTAATTTAGGCACCATATTTCCTTGGTGTTGTAGTTATTTGATATTGTTCTAGGTGTTTTGACATATATATATATATATATATATATATATATATATATATATATATATATACTAAAGAGGCATTATACTCAGTGATCAGCCTAATAACTGCAGAATACAATGGAATAATCAGCTCCCTAGACCTAGGCACCATACCTTTACTAATAAGCTGTGTAATGAAAAAGGATTTCCTTACAATAATGGCTATATGATGATTAAAAGGCTGCTCATGGGTTCCTAGATCACTAAATCCTGGATCAATTTTCAGGAGTGTGTTGTCGATGTGATAGTTGCAGGGGATGTCATGCTTGCCATAGGATACAATTATACTATTTTTAACATTTAGTTTAAAGCCATGGTTTTGACAGTAACAATTTGTTTGGGAAAGACCTTCCAGAAGGATCTCAGTTTATTCTAGAGAGTTTATGATGGCATCAGTTTGCAGCCATTTTGATCAGCTATAAGCCCTTAAAATTAGCTTTGACCTATAAGTAGTGAAGTCCAAAGAGAGGTGGCATAAGGACCAAACCCAGAGGTACTTCAATAGTGATCTGTCTTTTGGAGGAGGTAGAGCTATGCACCCTAATTTTTGGGTTCTATTTGTGAGCCAGTTTGCTATCCAATGAGTTACATAAGTATTGAGATTTACCTGGGTGAGTTTAGCAACCATACCTGCGTGTCTCTAATGCAGTTCACTCAATTTCACTTCTTTTGTTTGAGAGACACTCACATATTCTATCTTTTAATTTCCTAATTGTTTTCTCTGTTTAACATGATGGGCATTTTACACAGGTAGCAATATAAACATTGTTTTCTGAATCACAAGTGGCAAATACTGCTATGAATTTTTTTTTTGCCATTTTAGGATGTATAATACTCTTTTCACATTATTTGGAAGGGCAAGGGGGTAGCCATGGGGACAACTGCAGCTAATACATATGCTAATATAGTTATGAATATTAGGGAGACCGATATCACATATTTAAGTTTGCAGTTTTACAAATATATATGATTGGGGGGACCTGAAATCAAAGCAACAAGAATATAGTTGGATATCCAGATTCAGAGCTGATAAACATCCAGGACTGAATAGATGTGTTTCCACTAAACCATTGCTAAGACTGAGAGACTATAAAATATAATTATTGGCAAAATTTGTATCATGTGACTTGCTTTTGGTGTATTTAAATGTTGGCATAAAATTTTATTTTGAAAGTCTGATTAAGCACCTTTGAGTGTGAAATCTAGCAATACTTTATTTAATAAATATTATTAGACACACTAACACATGTTCCTTGAGCCAGAAAAATGATTCTTTGTTGGCTATGTACATGGCTCCAGGATCCATTTGCCTGTTTGAGCTATCATTGTTTGTGAATATGTTGAGCCTGAAATTTGTCAGTGTTGATTAGTGTGCTATCTCAGTAAACAAAAAATAACTAGATAAATAAATGGTTCTGACTGTATCATAGGTAGACATATATAACTGCATAGTGATGATATGCTGTCTGTATCTTTAAGGGGAGTTGCCAGTTGTTGGATCTGTGTGCCATGTGATTTATTCCTCATAGTAGTTCATCAATGGTTCTTGATAAATGTGCACTGTGTCTAATGTCACTTCACTCCTACGTCCTGACTAAATGCATGCTCATTAGTGTAGAAAAATTTCAATAATCAGAATATCAGAATGCACATTTACTATCCAAGTGACAGAACATGAAAGGACGGAACAATATAGCAGCATATTAAGAAGCATTAAAGAACAAAGGTGATAGATAGCAGGAAGTGCACAAGGGCAGGGTTGCACATGATGGCATTCTGGTAAATTGGAGTAGGAGAATTAGACAGGAGGAAGGTGAATGAGTATCTCAGGAAGAGCTTTGAATGTAAGTTAATGTATGCCCAAATTATTTTTTGTTATTTCTTAACTGGTTAAGAGAACTCATCAACAGACTCTTTTCAACCATAACATGTGGCTGATCCCTCATAAAATTATACATATCTAAGTTAAATTGCTAAGGCATAAAATAATTTGCAAATATTAATAGAAACACTGATGCCAACATCCACTCTTACAAGTTTAACATTGCCTATATTTTGTTATATCCATTAATATGACTGAAAACATAGAAATATACATTTAATGACACCACAAATAAATTATTACTCTATTTTAATCTGTAAGGAGAATATCAAAACAGTTGAGTCAGCCATTGCTAAAGAATAGTAGTAAAATATCTAAAGAACATGTAATGTTCAAACAAAATGGTAAAATGCGCATGTGCTGTCTGAATGCCCTCTAATGAATGTTTTTCGTGGAGTTAATTCTGTGGCAGAAATAACACTAATGTTCATAAAACTAATAACACCTTCTCCATTAATCTGCTTTATGTCTCACTAAGCGTATTGCCTCACAAGAAACAATCCATTTTATTTATTTATTTATTCACTTCTTTATCTATGTATTTATTTATATTCTGTTAATGGGGCAGTCTGACTAGGCTGATAGACCCTATTCAACAGAGTACCAGGGAGAACAGTGGAAGTTCCTCCATTTAAACAATCAAAATGCAAGTGCCCTAAATCTGTGCAAATTGCATAATACCATCATTCACTTCCATCAATAACATATTTTACTAATTATTATACCATGACCCCCCCAAAACGTGCACGCTGATTGGCCAGCGTGCCCGTTGTAAATCGAGTTATACTAATGGAAAAAGGTCCGGTCGCCTGGACTTTTTTCCATTAGTATAACTCATTTTTTAAAAACACTGTCTCGCTGTTAAATGGGTTTAACATAGCGAGACAGCTTTAAAATAAGCAATGGAGATCTCCGTTGCTTATTTTAAAGCTGTCTCGCTATGTTAAACCCATTTAACATAGCTACTAAAAAAAAGCAACGGAGATCTTGCTTTCGCCGTTGCTTTTGCCCACAGCTCTGAGTACATCAGAACTGCCGCGGATGCCAGACATCTGCGGAAGGGCAGTAAACAGGCATTATACTATGCCATTATTTAAGAAAAGTAATAGTTTCTTTTCTTAAATAATGTCATGGTATAATAGCAATAACCCACTTCTGGGTGTGGGTAATGCTAAATTTACCCACGGTTGGCTTTGTTTGGTCCCTCGGGCTTCGCCCTCGGGACCAAACCACGCCAACCGTGGGTAAATTTAGCATTACTCACACCCAGGCGTGGGTTATTGCTATAGTATCCCCTGCTACCAGAATCTGACTACAACATTTTGTACCACCTTCTCTTTTCTTCTGCCATTCTTCCTCCTTTTCACCCAAACCACTATCCATCTATAATCCTTTCTCCCCCTTCCACCCACTTTTTCTCCCCCTTTTTTCTACCCCCCCCTTTTTTGTTGGCGTAAGTATTGCTGCACATAGTGTTAATATATTGTGCAGACATTTTTAAATATATACTTGAACTTAGTATAATCCTATGTGTTCCTGTAACTACAGTGTCTTACCTGGTACTACTTCTGTTTTTTCTTCTCCAGGCTAAGACTGAAATTAGTCAAGTACAATTAGCACTCAATTCAAATAAATAAGTAAATAGCTCAGGAAGAAAAATATTATACTAATAAAAATGAATAATAATAATAATAATACCAAGCAGTGATATGTAAAGTATTTACTCATTTAATTTATTAATTTTGAAATTTGTTAACTGGGAAATGTCTGAATGGGCATTGGCCCTCTCTCAAAGGACGCCCCAGGAGAAAAGCCCCATACAAAAAAAGTAAATAGGAAGTATAAACAAGGATATAAACTTAACAAATAAAGTAAATTATAACATATGTTAGCTGAGTAAAGTACAAAAATAGTACTAAGAACATAAGCAATATGTACTGAGGACATAAAACATAAAAGCAAACTTAGATCCAAGCCTAAAGCAAAACTATATTTTGTTAAATTTTAAGCTTGGATCTAAGTTATTTTAAAACATGTTTTTGTTATAAGTGCACTATGCAAATGGGGAGTAAGTGTTGCTATGTTTCATTGCCTCATTTTTTAATTGCTTAATTGCCTTTTAACTAGATTGGTTAGCTGGTTCTTAAATAGTTGTGTGTAGGAATTGTTTTCAGGATCTGAGGAAGGCACATGACGAAAGCGCTTATGGTGTTACGCTCCTTTTTTGTTTTCTTCGATTCTCAGCTAGAGCATCTTCGGTGTGGAGACATGCGTAAATGGGCATACCTTTGTTGAAGGTTTTGCATCAAGGCTGGCAACTCGGCACATAAAAATCTACTGCCAATCATTAGTGGACCGGAGTTTCGCTGTGGTGACCCCTAACCGGGAAAAGCTGAAAGACACAACAACATTTTAATTTTATTTATTGCAACTCTCATTCACAACTACTTCATATTTATATATATTTATTTGGATTCCTATCAGATTGCCGAAAGCTCATTCGACCGAAACTCATTTCACCGAAACTAAAGGACTGAAAACTCATTTCGCCGAAAACTCATTTCACCGAAAATAGTACAGGCAGTGTATATGCCCTTTTCCCCACTGTAGTGTGACCCTGGAGTTAGAATATGTAAGTAGGGGGGGTGTGGGGGGCGCAGTTTTATACTGTCCAGTTCCTATTAACTAGGTAAGTTGGTAGTTTTTAACAACACCCCACACACCCCCATGTGGGGGGGGGGCTGTGCCCCCCCACTTATATATTCTAACTCCAGGGTCGCACTACAGTGGGGGAATAGGGCATATACACTGCTTGTACTATTTTCGGTGAAATGAGTTTTCAGTCATTTGGTCTTGGTGAAATGAGTTTTGGTCAAATGAGCATTCGGCGATCTGATAGGAACCCATTTATTTATATATATACTTTTTATACCATGGCTTTTAATACATGAAATTTTAAATCAGGTTTTACACATTTAAACGTTTTATCTTGACTATATTCCTGTTGATTTTAATAGCTGATTGGAGTAATTTATTGGTTAAATTGAGGGAGGTAAAAGTTTTTAAACAAGTAATTATGAAATACACGCCCATATGATGAAGTTCTTTGAGATGAAAATGTAAGGGGAATTCCATTTATAGCGTTAATGCAACTTGTTTTTTTCGTGTTTGTGTGGTTTTCGCTAATAAACATTTGTGTGTTGGATCCGCCTGGTCTCCGGTGCCTATATTTGGATTACTGGTTTCATTCTTGGGGACATACACCACTTTGTAGAGTTTATTGTTTGTAAATATGTTGAATAGAACAGACTCATGAATGGAACCTTGTGGTACACCAGTATTAACAGGGAGGAAGTTTGAGAAGGAGGAAAGCCACCTGATAGACTACTATCGGTTAGAAAGGTAGCTAGAAACCAAGTTGAAAGTAGTGTTAGAGAAACCAAGAGCAGACATTTTAGAGAGAAGCATGGGGTGAGAGATGGTTTTGAAGGCTTTGGAGAAGTCCAGAAAAAGGAAGGATACCAGGTTATTATTTTCTCTGGCTTTAATGATAGTATGAGTGAAGAAGACTAGAGCAGTAGCTGTGCTCTGGGTAGGACAAAAGCTATGTTGGACTGAAGTGGGTAGATTTCCATTTAGAAGATGTTCAAGAAGTTGCTTGTGAATGCATTTTTCAAGTATTTTGGAGATGGAGAACAGAATTTTTATAGGCCTATAGTTTGCATGTTCCATGGAGTGTCCACTTTGTGAAGTGGAATAATAAAGAAGTGTTTCTAGATAGAAAGGACTATAGATTATTGAATAGCTTTATTAATTAGGATTGAGATAGGGTAAGCTATTGAGTTAGCAGCTAGTTTTAGGAATTCTGCCGGGAGATTGTCTGCTGAGGGAGAGCAGGGCTTGAGTTTGGTTAGGTGAGATTTAATATTGATGGTAAGGACAGATTTGAAAGAAAAAGTGGTTGTGTGGCCAGGTAGTGGGACAGAAAGTGTGGTGTTAGGGTTGTGACTGTTTTGGGTTAATTTGTTTATAAAGTCTATGAAGTAGGAGGTGAATTTAGTGGCAGTTTCAAAGGGGCAGTGGTTTGAGCATGGGTTTGGTATGCTGGGAGAACCTGGTTTAAGGATCTTGTTAATGTTATTCCAGAATTTTTTGGACTATTTTGCTGGTTTATTTGTGGTTTTAGATAGTAGTTTTGTTTGATTTGTTTTTTTGTAAAGTTAGAACATTGTTTGTAGGTTTGTAAGTAATTGGGGGATTTAGAGTTCAACCAATTTTCCTTGCAATATCCCAATTGTGCATAAGGGCTTGGGTAGAATGAGAAAGCCAAGGTGCATGGTGAGATTTAGCTTTTTTTTTCCTGACGGGAGAAAGGGAATTAAGAATATCCAGGAATATGTGGTTAAATTTCAGAATGGCATCCTGTAATGGTAGGCTAAGGAAGAAAGATCAATTTATAGAGGCAAGTATATTGTTAAACTTATCCACATTGAAGTTGGTGAGACTCTCTGTATTTGTGTTGCCTGATATGATGTAGAGAGGGCCTTTGAACACGGATTGGGAGGTGGCCACTTATAGACTCTGGGAATGTTTGAGGGTTGTGATACAAGCTAGGAATGGATACTAGAATCCAATCAAGGAAGTGGCCTGTACTGAAGGATTTGTTGTAGCAGGTACAAGTGGAAATTAATTGAGTGAAAACATGGAGATTTATACTAGCGGTAGGGATATCAGCGGTCAAGGTTTGCCAGTCAACATTGAGACTGCCAAGAATTATAGTTTCATTTGAGATACAGTTGGAGGTCCAGGAGAAAACATGTTCAAGAATGGGGATATTATTCCCTGGAGGGATATAGATACAGATACCCATGATACATAGCTTTTTTGTAGTTGTTTAGTTTGCAGTTGGCTGGTATAAGTTCTGCAGGGTGAAAATCAGGGAGTGGTACAGACAATGGAGGGATATTATGTTGGTTTGAGTAAAGTATTGCTACACCACCTGCAATTTGTGTATCCAATCACTCCAAATGATATTATAGCCGGGAGGAAAAATTAAGCCATGCTTCTGCGAGAATAACTATGTCAAATGAGTAATGGGCAATCCATGAGTGAAACTGACAGATTTTGTTTAGAAAGTTATGAATATTCATAGAGATGACAGTTAAACTCTTGGTGGATAGTTTAGAATTTGAGATAGTAGAAGGTATGAAGAGGGTATCATGACTGGAAGAGGTGTTGGGTCCAGGATTAGGGTGTATATCTCCACATAAGAATATATTTTTGGAGATAGATTGCAGTACAATAGATTTAAATTTATTAGTAAAGGGACTGATTTTTGTTTTGTGAAGATGGAGGTCAGTGCCACAATGTTTGTATTTGTACATGAGAAAGTTAGGTGCATTAAATAAATAAGGTGTTAATACAACGTGGTAGTGTTTGTCAGTGTTAAAAAGTGGGTGGGTAAGAGTAGGTGGTGGATTAATAGGTGAGATATTTCTTTTATAGCAGGTAAGGAAAGATAGTAGTAGGAGGAAAGGAGTAAAGACGTAGAAATCATGTTTGGGGAAAAAAAGAAGGTGTGATGGATGACAGAGAGGAAAGAATAGGAGATGATGGCAGGCTACACAAATAAGGTAGAGAAAGACTTGTAGGTAGAATGAGTGACAGGGAGGGGGACTGATGTGGATGATGGTGGATAAAACACAGGGAGAAAGAGGCAAAAAATAGTATGTACTGTGTGTGTGTGAGTGTTTAAGTATAAAGGAAAGGTGAAGGAGGGAAAGAGCTAAGAGTAGAAGGGGGAAGAGGTGTAGTGAACAAGAAATGCAGATTGTGTCAACTGGATAAGTTGGGCAGGAAGAGGAGGAGTTATTTGAGGAAATTGTGTTGTTTTGAGAGTATTCATGTAGAGATAGTTGGGGTGGTTGGGAATCGGCGGTAGGATAGGGGTTAGAAGTGAAGCCCGAATGTAGCGAGGGCTGAACAGAGCACAGCCCCACTGTCACTGCTGTAAATCACAAGCAAAAACCATCAGTGAGGAGTGTAGATTCCACAATCTACTGATAAGGAACCAAAAAGAGCTTTTTCAACTATTTTAGAGGGAGAAAGAAAGAAAAAAATGCTCAGTACATTGAAGGTTCACCTAGGGAAAAAGGGATAGAAAGGTGTTGAGGATACAAGGCAGGCAGGTTAGACTGGGTTAGGAGGGGAGAAAAGTTGGAGTGGAGTTTTGTTACAGAAAAATAAGTTAAAAACCTCAGGCAGAAACAGGGGTCTAAGGCATAGAGTGACTTGCTACACAGATAAAGAAAAAGACAACAGTTGGTGTTAGGTGATGTCACAAGTCAAGCAGAAGAAACAGGAATATTATTAATGTGCCTAAAAAGGAAAGACTGGTAAAACTGTCATGAAATAAATTATTAGTATTAAATATAATTATGTTGTAATATCCAAAAGCATAGTTAATCTGAGAGGAAATAATGTTTTGAGATTATGAAATCTACAGTTTTGAAATGAGCATAAACTATCTACAAGGAAGCTAGAGGGTTTAATAATAAAATTATAGCCATTCTCAAGGATTAAGGTAGGAGAAAGTAGGAATGCGGGAATACTGGAGATAGGAGTCAGAGGAAAAAGGAGAGGATGGAGTTTATGAGATTGGTGGATGAGAGGGAAATGTTATAAGAGACAGTGGAGTAGTAAAACTTTCACAATACAGTTTTGGAATACGTTAACATTATGCATAAGAAGGAAGAAATGTTTTGTAATAAAAATTATAACAATTCTTGAGGATCAAGGTAGAAAAATGCTGAAAGAGAGAGATATATAAGATAGGAGAGAGGAAATGAAAAAGTGATGGAGTTTATAAGATAGAAGGAGAAGAGGGATTAGACAGCAGAGTAGTAATAAAAGTTGGTGTGTTTTCAGTCAAAAAATAATAATTCAGACAAACATAGTAGATATGTGTAACGTATGTCAGATGTTTGCATTTAATTTATAGGTTCATAGGTTCATAGGTTCATAGGTTCATACTAGGCTATCTGCCCAAGGGCATTTATAAGCCTAGCCCATAGTTATGTGGCTTTCGCCACCCCTTTAGTTTGAATAAAAACTATGCCTATCATTTTGCTGTGCCTCTGTCAAGCAGTGACGCTGAAGTAATCCCTGGGGTATATCTGCAATCTCCCATCCATTGGTCAAGATTCCTCTTGAACAAGACCAGAGAGGTGCTCTGCCTCACATGTACCGGGATTTTGTTCCACAGCATAGGGAGTCTCTGGGTGATGAATCTGTCCCTCCAGCACGTTCTATTTATAACCGTGTCAAGGTTTAAGTCTCCCGCCCTTGTGGTTCTGAGGGATCTAGATTTTTTGAGGTGAAGCATATTCATCAAATCTGGGTTTGACATGGCCTTATATGTCAGGCACAGGTTTGACTTTAAGCCATTTCTCACACATACACAGTGTGTGACTTCTATTATTATAATTTATCTGTTCTGTAATACTGAACATTAATATGAATGTTGTGTGTTAACTTGTAAACTTCCGGTTTTACAAAACACCAAACAAATTTCACTTACTGATAGATGGTTTGCTGTATACTTTCCTAACTGCTATGCAAAGCTAAGTGCACATATCATTAATAACTAACTGGCTACTTCTGTATGCAAATGCAAATATTTGTTACATTTAATAATTTTATTGTATATATACAGTTATGGAATCTAACATATGGCAGAGTGATGCTTGCATCATACATAGTGTGGTATTCTCATAAACATGAAAGTCTACAGAGGTATAACTACAACAGTTGAGATATTCCAAATTTATTATAAGTGAAGCTCAATTGCTTCAATTTCTATCTCTTAATATGTTTGACTTTTTAATGCAATGAATATATTTGACTTTTTACACTAGTCTTGTTCATTTTAATTGCTTTTGTTTCCTTTATTGCCTATCATTGCATTTGTCCTTAGTTTTGGTACCTGGATATGAAACATTGCTCATATTTATGCTTGACAAAGAAAAGCTCCAGGTTATGCATCCTCAGGATCGGTTATGGTTGCATTAGCTCAGAATGTGTTTATCACTGTGAATGGCACTTAAGGCATCATTGGCTAGTTACTTGATAAGTCAGTCCATGCCATTGCTTTATCTCTTGATGTTGGGGTTCTCAGGTGGGTATAGTTAATAATTTATACAGCATAGAACCAGCTTTCATGCAGGCATCAACTGACTCAGGACCTCCTATTTTAATTAGCTGTCTTGCAAAGTCCTGAGACCCATATTCACTCGTACTTTCTGCCAACATTTTGTCTATTACATCCTTAAGAAAGCATCCTGCCACCCTTGTGGCAGAAGTATGAACATCTAGCTTGGCAGTTCTTTGAATCTAGCTTTTCTATTGGTTGTCGGTCTTCAGAATTCTACTCTGTTCCTATATTCACTGAATAATTTGCTATCTTTATACATCTTACAGACTTTCACATAGGGTATACTGTGTTAATTCTCACTTTATCATTTTTTAGTCTAGCAATTTTTCACTTGTATATTATGTTTTGTGTGCAAACTGCATGCAAAAAAACCTGCTGACATGTACTGTATTATATAATAATATTGTAATATAATTATATTATATTAAATAATTACATTATATTATATTATATTATATTATATTATATTATATTATATCATATCATATCCAATGTCTTCCATTTTCTAGCCATCCAGTTTCTCTTAATATTGCATCCATTGCTGATTCTCCAATCAAGTTTTTCTATTGACAGGACTAGAACATCTGCTTGGAAATATCAAGCCTTCTGTGGCTTGAGATAGTCATGTGAAGGCTTTTTTCTGCACACATTAGTATATTGCAACCTAATATGTACAACCATGTGTCACGCTTTAAGTTACCATTCAAAGTTAAGTATTTATATATCTTAGTGCACAAAACTGTAGACTGAACCAAAACAATACAGCTTCAGTGACAATAAAGGCTGTCTTCTCAATTCCAATATGTGATGCACAAACGCAAAACGAATAGTCCAATAGAGTAAAAAACAGGTTTAATAATCCACCAGATAAAACAAAATTTGATACATCCACTGATTGAGTGCCTTCGTCTCCATCCGGAGACTTCTTCAGAATCAATTAACAAACAAACCTTGCGTCTTACATATTCACCAAATGGACTGACAATCAAAATTGAATAATTAGTAATTCATTTCTTAAAGAACCACATTACATATTGATCACCAAACAATGTATACATATAATATAAAGTGTATAATATGTAATGTTTTGATACACATCCAGGAACAGTAGGTAAATGCTACCCAGGAACTTTGTACCACCACAACTTAATAAAGTAGACTTAATAAAATAATATAATCAGGGTCAGCCAGTTCCACCGGAATATAAACAGTTCCGCACTGTCTCATCCTGTATCTGCGACCACCAAAAATGAAAGCCAGTGTATTTGTAAACAAACATTTAAAATGTTTACAAATTAAAATGGGTCAGTGCTGGAATATATATATATATATATATATATATATATATATATATATATATATATCCTTCTATATAAAACGAATATGCCCTTTATAGGCATATAAAAAGTAATGAACTTTAAAAATAGTTCGCTACAAGAATTACTATAAAATTCACTATATAAATATTTATGTGAAACACAACAATATTAAATAATAACAATAAAAACAAAAAGAATGATTAGAAAACAGATCAAAAGGGTTGTGTGTTTTCTGTTTTCTTAAGTATTACAGTATATGACTGGATAGTTGCAATGAGTATTAAATTAGCTTACTTAATCTATTATCTATTCAAGTATTAATTTATTTGATACCTTTTGACAATTCGAAATTTTGTAGGGACTATTTTGATCCATATGAAGGAATTTAATTAGATTGAATTAGTTAAATTAGTTTATTTATTTGATATATTGGAATTATTGAATTTTATTTTTTATTTATTTGGAGATATTGTTCTGGATTTGTTACATCTATTATATTTACAAATACTATATTCAATATATTTATATAATATATTTTAATATATATATGTATTAGGGGTTTTTATGATGTTTTTGATGTATTTATGTAACAACACACATAAATATTTATATAGTGAATTTTATAGTAATTCTTGTAGCGAACTATTTTTAAAGTTCATTACTTTTTATATGCTTATAATGGGCATATTCATTTTATATAGAAGGATATATATATATTCCAACACCGACACATTTTAATTTGTAAACATTTTAAATGTTTGTTTACAAATACACTGGCTTTCATTTTTGGTGGTCGCAGATACAGGATGAGACAGTACGGAACTGTTTATATTCCGGTGGAACTGGCTGACCCATTCAAGCTTTTTTAGGCATGCATAGTGAGCATGACAGGTATTTATTTATTGATGTACAGTGGATATAAAATGTGTACACACCCCTGTTAAAATGCCATGTTTTTGTGATATATAAAGTGAGACCACAATAAATAATTTCAAAATTTTCACCACCTTTAATGTAACCTATAACATGTACAATTCAATTGAAAAAGAAACAAATCTGTTAGGCGTAAAATATAACAAATAAAATACGTACAATATGCTGGTTGTATAAGTGTGCACACCCTTACACTAATTATTTGTTGAAGCACCTTCTGATTTGATTACAGCATATAGTCTTCTTGGGTGGGAATCTATCAGCATGGCAATTCTTGACTTGGCAATATTTGCGCACTCTTCCTTGCAAAAGCCCTCCAAATCTGTCAGATTGCAAGGGCATGTCTTGTGCACAGTCCTCTTCAGCTCACCCCACAAAGTTTCTATTGGATATAGGTCTGGGCTCTGGCTAGGCCATTCCAAAACTTTAATTGTCTTCTGGTGAAGCCATTATTTTGTTGATTTGGATGTATACTGCGGCTCATTGTCGTATTGAAAGGTGAAATCCTCTTCATCTTCAGCTTTCTAGCAGATGCCTGAAGGTTTTGGGCCAAAAGTGACTGGTATTTGGGACTGTTCATAATTCCCTCCATCTTGACTGAAGCCCCAGTTCCTGCTTATGAAAAGCAACCACAAAGCATGACACTGCCACCACCATGCTTCACCGTGGGGATGGTGTTCTTTTAGTGATACGAAGTGTTATTTTTGTGCCAAACGTACCTTTTGGAATTGTGGCCAAAAATTTCAGCCTTGGCCTCAGACCATAACACATTGTCCCACATGCTTTTGGGAGACTTGATGTATTGTTTTGCAGATTTTAGCCAGGCCTGGATGTTTTTCTGTGTGAGAAAAGGCTTCCATCTTCCAACCCTACCCCAAAGCCCAGACATGTGGAGAATAAGGGAGATTGTTGTCACAATTAGTACACAACCAGTACTTGCCAGACATTTCTGCAACTCCTTCAGTGTTGCTCTAGGTCTCCTGGCAGCCTCCCTGACCAGTTTTTGCCTTGTCTTGTTATCAATTTTGGAGGGATGTCCAGTTCTTTGCAACGTCACTGTTGTCCCCATATTTTCTCCACGTTTTGATGACTGTCTTCACTATGTTCCGTGGTATATCCAATGCTGTGGACATTTTTTTTTACCCTTCTCCTGACTGATACCTTTCAACATGAGATCCCTTTGATGCTTTGTAAGTCTTCTGCGAACCATGGCTTTTGCTGTAGCAGGCAACTGAGTAAATGTCAGGAAAATCCTACTAGGACAGCTGAATATTATTTGGAGTTAATCAGAGTCTGTTTCATTGATGGCAGGTGTGTACCCAAGAAGACTAAATGCTGTAACTAAATCAAAAGGTGCTTCAACAAAGAATCAGTTTAAGGGTGTGCACACTTATGCAACCAGCTTATTGTACATTTTTTTTATTTTCCGTATTATTTCCCCTAACAATTTGTTTTTCAATTGAATTGTACACGTTATAGGTCACATTAAAGATGTGAATAGTTTTGAAATGATTTATTGTGGTCTCAGTTTTTTATATCACAACAACCTGACATTTTAACAGGGGTATGTGCACTTTTTATATCCACTGTATGTATGGTATCTATTTCTCAATCTATCTATTCATTTTGATTTGTTAGAACTATCTGAGGCTCGTTTTCAGCCATGACCTGTGTCTAAAGGCAGTAACAATATTTACCACAATACACTGAGAAAGAAAGTACATAAAAGTAATAAACATGCAAATGTTAAATCAATAATTATATATGAAATTATACAGTGAAGAAATATGTGCAGTATATAAATTAATGTAAAACACTTACTACATATGTAGTAATCATCTTTCTACAGCAATATACGACACTGAGGCTTCAACAGTAATAAAAATGCATCTCTGGCATTCATTCCTGAATGCTGGTACTGCACTAAATGACACAAGCTGCAGCTCTTTGGCAAATGCAGAATCAGAGTTCAGAAACTGAATGTTGCTACTGAGGATTGCAAACCATATAACATCTTCCACCTGGCACAGATATCTGCTTCAGCCCTACCTAGCATGTTTAGCAGGATGCAAACTTGCAAAAGCAATAAACACAAAAGCAATAAATGTACACCAAAGTATATAATAAATAAATGCAGCTGAAAGATATATATATATATATATATATATATATATATATATATATATATATGGATAAGGATTCCCGATGTGATATTTAATACTGGCCAGTGAAAAGTGATTGGGGTGTTGTGCTTCAGTGAACTTCTTTCCACTGTTTACTCTGTTAAAGGTGCTTAGATTATCTCTTAAGCCTATGAGTTGTGAAAGAGTGCAAGCAACTGAACATGTTCAAATTTTAAAATTAAAATGCATTACCTGGTAGGGGAGGTCTCATTATATTTAAATGAATAATGAATATATGAAATTATTCTGTATGTAGTAAACAGGCGGATGAAATGATATGACTGAACTATATTTTACTGAAAGCTAAGGACAACAGAAATATACCCTGTTTAGGTGTCATAGATATTTCCTTAGATGTATGGATGGTCATAACAAATATTTTATGTGTCAAGCTCATTACTGCAAAATCTGCATTACTGCGTGATGTTTCATTTATGATCTTTGATGAAAACAATGCAAAATTTTACCATCTCCTAACAATGAATACATAAGATCTCAAAAACAGATAAAAAATGCAACCAACTCTAACATCAGATGCAACTAAGCAACAAAAAATGTTTACCTGTACCACCACCCTTACTTATATACAAATATGGAGAAAAAGAAAGCACCACTGGAAAGGCAAGCATTCCTGCAATATTCTGCTAGTAAAACTTGCAAATTCAAACAAATGATGTAATACAGATTCCCTTTGTCCTTTGCCCTGTAATACATAATATAAAACCATGACTAGAAATATTGAAGAACCAGACAGAAAAACTAACACTAAAAACAGCAATACTTGCTCTTAATCTGTCATTTACTGACTATACAGAAATGTATATCAGTAAGGAACATGTTCCCCTTTGTTTACACTATCCCCCGGATTCACTAATCCTCTGTGCAGGACTACTCTAGTCCTGCATGGAAGCACCAGTTTAAGAGTAGGACGGCAGCGAGCCATGCATATTAAGGAAGGCGCACTGCCTGAACACCTAATGCTACATGGAGCATGGACAAGTGCAGGGGGCGTGGCTGAGAGCAGAGCTCTCAGAATAAACACACTCCTGCAAAGTAGAACAGAAGAATGTGTACATAAAAGAGCGAGACCGCATAAGTGTCCGCATATCGCCACCAACAGTCCCCATGTGTTCAACAGCAACAGTACACCGAAAGAAAACATGAAGAAACCCTTGTAGTAATGTTTTTAAAACTCTGAGTACAGCTAACCATAGGTACATGGGTCTGCCCATCACGTAGCTATGGGTAAAGCAACATGAAAGGTTGAAGAGGATAACAAGGAAGGTATAGCAAATGAAGCAGCACAGCAATAGCATAGTGGGCAGAGCATCTGCCTAAGGAGGAGGCATTCCCGGCTCGAGTCCCACTGCAGCACATACCATTTTCCAAGTGTAATCTGTATATGAACAGTTATGTAAATTTTATTGCTGTAGAACCTACCAAATAACAATTAAATGTGAACTGGAGTACTGCATGAAATGCACATGTGAAGAGTCAGTACCAGAATGAATAAGTCAGCAACAAGCAGGCATAAGCACAGATAAGTAGAAGTAAGCAAATGTAAGCAACAGTAAGCAAGTGCAAGTGTGTATGGGTGGGGTGAAGCACTGCCAACACACATCAAACATGTAACACAGTGACTGGAAGTCATCAGTGCTAACCTCCGCGCAAACCCAGTCACAACCGCTTGAAAGTGCCTTAAGCACACCATATCAAACAGCTGGTGTCACGCATGGGTCTGTGTACACTAACGGAGTCAGTCGTAGGTATTGCAAAGCATATGTGGCACACAAGGATGGCCGATATGCACACGAAACACAGTACCCAGCAATACCAGTCAACATTACCGGATATTTAGCTAAAGAATTAGAGGTATATGTGCTCATATGAATACCCATAACTATATAGATATATACCTCCCCTCTCTGTAGAACAAGTATATACATACATAGATAGACATATAAATAAATACCCACAAATACAGATATACATATGCAGACACCCATACAGCCACATGTTATTAGATATATATACAGCAAAATGTATATATATATATATATATATATATATATATATATATATATATATATATATATATATATATATGTGTGTGTGTGTGTATGTATGCAGACATACACACACACACACATATATATATATGTGTGTGTGTGTGTGTGTGTGTGTGTGTGTGTGTGTGTGTGCGTAGATATACACAGATATATACCTATGATAAGCTACAGCACTCAAGACTGACATACGTTCACAGGCCATGCCAATGGAGTGAGGGGCCCAAGCAAGAAATGTGTAAAACATAGCATGACCCCCCCCCCCACAGCCGGACAGAGGAAACATACAAACAAACCCACAAACAATGTAAGCAGTCCAATGCTTTCCAGACCACAGGCAAGATACAACCGGGGGGGGGGACACAGTGGACCCATGAAATCT
>NC_056740.1:162007464-162017464 GCF_019279795.1 Protopterus annectens | reverse complement strand
TATATGTGGCTGCCCTGAGTGTGCAAGTTCTCCTGTAAGAGGTATTGCTACCTGCTGTCTGTAACATTGATGCCCACACACAGGAAGGATGTCCATCACACAGGTAATGTACAGGGAATATGCCCACATGATGTAGGGATTCATAGTGGGTGGTTGCCATGACAGTAGTAATTGGAAGTACTACACATATGTGCTCAGATATATATGGCTATCTGGATAAGTACATGTCCAAATAGTTCCACCATGTGCCCTGGACATGGAGTGTAGCTCTACCCCAGCCCCTATAGTCCCTATGTCATAGTGCAAGGGGATGTCAGGTATGTATAGCAGGTATAGTAATAGACATTTGCTACTGTCATTGGGATTGTTTTCACAGACATGGTGTGTGTGGAAGGTGACATCTGCTCATAACATGTGTGCCATTGGCTACTGACAGACATCCTAAGGTTATCATCTTACAGTACCTGCATATATAGCAGGATTGACAGCCATGTCACAGCACAGGGTAGGATACACCTGTGTGACAGTGCAAAACCACAACCAATGTGAACACAGCCACAGCCACATATGGTACGCTAGCATAATAGTACAGTATATGGACTATCTGTCCTACACCATCCTCATATGTGCCACTCACATAATGACCCTACATATACTGGGCTGCTACACAGTTTGGTATGATGGCTGTCTATGGTATGGGACATGTGTGTGTGTATGGCTCTACAAACATGTACGGTAAAACGGTACCATACAGTGGGGTAGCATGTAACATCAGATAGAAGGGGAGCTAGAACAATGACATCTACCACAGTCTGTACACTGGCCACAGTACATATTAACAATACACACACTGCCAACATTCACCATCACTACACAGACCTCAGTACGGTGCAAACATCCACAGACTGTCCAGGTTATGGCAATGTAACCCCTACTGTACATGACATGTGTAGCAATCTGATATATCACTGGCTTGTTATCAGATATGATGACACTATTTACGGTGTACAGCACATATGCACCACTTCATGCATGACATATGTACAAAGGTTGACAGAGGTGTGGCTGACAGCACATACATAGGGCAAATATAGACATGTTGCTGTGATACCCTCATAAATCTACCATTGTAACGAGGCTTGTTGCAACATATGTCCAATGAGGGATATGTAGTCAGTAACTGTCACAGCCTTCACCATCAACAGACTGCGGTCCTCACACTGCCTTCTGCATTCCACAGATAGATGCATCATGGCTAACACATGAAACCAAAGGCACAGCACTGCCCAGTCTGCAGATGACCCTGAAGATGGGGATTCCTCATATACATGGTAGTGACATGGCAGGTATTGCGACATGTATGACAGGCATATCCAGACAAACACTGTTAAACCAGCATTACTCCATATGCAGTATAGCAGCACTTACAGTCTGTAGTCAGGTCAGACACATCCCTCTCTGGTTTGTTACCCTCTTTCCACAGTATATGTTGCTAGAGGTAAATCCCCAACCCATCTGAGATGCTGTTTGCCAAATGACAGTTCTAGCTCCTGCTCACAGTGACAGATAAGGGCCAACACCACCAGGATGTTCCCAGGTATTGGAGTGCATTTCCATGCAATTGGCTATGAGAATGTTACCACAGCTGTTCCACATGCAATCAGCTAGGGGAGGGCTGCAATTCATGCAGAGGCCATCAGCTGATCATTAGCATCACTTAATATACACATGCTGCTGCCTAAGCAAAGCAGGTGTGGGCCCCCACATCCACCAGAGTGGGAGTGGGGGAGGCAGACAGAGGCAAATACATGTCAGGGAGGGGTAGGAGGCTAAAACTGACACATGTCTGTGTCACACATCTACCAGCACAGGGTATCTAACCCCCGAAAGCTATGTAGTGCTATCACAGTTCGATGCTGTTATTGGAAGCGCCACATGGGTTATCTGGTGGGGAGCACTGAGAACATATATGTGATGGTGAGTGACATCTGCAACAGGGATATGGTAGATATACAGTGGGTGATGTATATGTGCCTGTCTGCATGAACAGGTGCCACCGTCAACAGAGGCACACTCACACAGGGATGCACACACATTAACACACTAGGCAGGGCCAGGAGTGCAACTCGTCACTAGTGGGATTGCCACAGCACATGAATGTGCAGGGAACACATGCACCAAATGGGTCATACAGAGGTCGTATGGGCAGTGAGTATGAGGCGGTGTTAGACATCAGGCAGCATGCTTCACTGTGCCCTGGGGGGAGTAGTGCATGTGGATGTGGACATAAGCACCATACAACACACACACGAACACACAGGGTGCCAGTTCGGACATGCATGGGTGCATGTCTGCATGGGTGTGTGGTGGCCAACAGTGCCAGCAGGCTATACAAGGGTAGGCAATGGGTATACCTTGGCATCAGGCCACATGACAATGGTTTGCATTGTGGCACAGGTCTGTAGTTTCTGCCTTTGCCCACACAGGTGGGTATTGCATCCCTCATCCAGTCACCTGGGTGACTATTGTGTGTGGCCAATGCTGTGCATCACTTGCCATGTATGTGTCCCCTAGTCCATGACTTTCATGGTGTTTAGGATCTGCACACCTCCCACATGCATGTACAGTGACATGTGGAACTGTACCTGGGGTGTCTGGCCCATGCTGTGAAAACAGGTTATCATCAGATGAGCCAGTCTTGCCCACCTGTGGCAGGGACTGGTAATGGTCAGCAGGTTTACCCTGCACCTACATTGATAGCATGCTAACAGCATTCCCTTATGTCAGTGTCATCTGTCCATACAGGGCATGTTGTCAGGCATGGTATGTCCATTGTGAGTCACATGCGAAGGTACAGTGGGGTTGCTAACTGTGATTGGCTGGCCTTGATGTCACATGTATGGGTATGGCTTTGCACCCCAGCCTCTCAGTTATTTACATCTGTTATCCCTGTATGGTTGACATTGTGATATATAGTAGGGCCACCATAAATGAAATTAGCAAAACCCCTCCACATTGCCCACACTCACAACCACCTCTACACAGGATGTGAGTTACAAACACACACACACACACACACACACACACACACACACACACACACACACACACCTGTCATATCTGGGAGTAGAACCCTTACCTAACTAGTTTACTACACTACAGCACTATGCAGTTATAGTACGCGCCACGGACATTATCGAAGTACATCCTCCCCAAATGTGTATTTCACAATTAATGACATCAGCAGGATTACCAAAGTAGGTCATTTGTAATGTACTGCGAGTGAGTAGCCTATAATGCATTGCTCCATACACAGACACCGAAACACACACAAAACATCTGGAACTGCCATGGAACACTACCACCATTCTAAATCACACTACAGCAATACCCAGTTACAGAACGCACTACGGTGATTACTGGGCTATCACTTTCCCAGAGGTGTACTTCTAGGTGAGTGACATCAGCAGCCTTGCCAAAGTAGAGTATTTATATTGTATGGAGTGTGAGTAGACTAAAAAGCATTGCTCTCTATTCAGTCAGACACACACACACAGATTCACACACACAGTTGTCAGGTGCGCGGTTCAAACACCTCCCTAACTAGTTTATCACACTACAGCAGTACGAAGTTACAGAACACGCTATGGTGATTACTGGGCTATCACTTTCTCAGAGGTATACTTCTAGGTGAGTGACATCAGCAGCCTTGCCAAAGTAGAGTATTTGTATTATACGGAGTGTGAGTGGCCTAAAAAGCATTGCTCTCTACTCAGTCAGACATACACACACACACACAGATTCACATACAAACACACAGTTGCCAGGTCTGGGGTTCAAACACCTACCTAGTTTATCACACTACAGCAGTACACAGTTACAGAATGTGCTACGGCGACTACTGAGCTATCACTTTCTCAGAGGTGTATTTCTAGGTGAGTGACATCAGCAGCTTTGCCAAAGTTGAATATATGTATTGTACGGAGTGTGAGTAGCCTAACAGGCATTTTTCTCTACACATTCAGAGATAGACAGGCACACACACAAACACATACTCACACAATTCACAGGTCTGGGGTTAGTAATACAACCTAACTAGTCTATCACTACAGCAGTACGCAGTTATGGGACATGCCATGCATATTACTGAGCTATAGCTCTCCCAAAGGTGTAATTCACATTGGTTGACTTCAGCAGGCTTGTCATACTACTGCTATGGGGAGGGCATTGTGTGCATGGGCCATACCCCATTCATGTAGGGGTTGACATGCCACATGCGGGCACACATGGGGTCATATATCACAGGTACATGTATACAGCTATTAGATGGCTACTTCCTTGTACAGTCTTGTTGCACAGCTGGCATGTGCACCACATAGTCTGTCATGCTGACAGGTACTGATGGCTAGTATCCGCAGTGGGTTACATCCGCACCTCATGTGTTGGGGGCCCTTTGGCTGTGTGCCGTTTGGGACAGGCCAACATGACTCCTTGTCATGGTTACCCTCTTCCACACATCTATGCCCGTGTACCTGTGGCTTATTATAGTGTGTTGTCGTTACATATTTGTCTGTATTCCTATCCATTGTGTGTGCAAAGCAGGAGTGGTGCATACTGACATGTGTCCACACTGAGAACTGTGACTTCCAGATATGACTGGTCCACTGGTGTTTGCAGACATGGTCTTCATGTGTTTACGTGCGTGAGCATGCCCAGTATGACCTCTCAGAATGTTGTTGATTGACATTGCCTTCGTTCCTCTAAGTGTGTGAGCATGCCCAGTATGGCTGTCTGTGTTGCATGCGTGGATCACATCCAGGTAGTTTGCACTGCAGTGCTGTCCTTTGCGTTGTACACTGACATTTAGCATGCTGTGTCTGCAGGTTATCCATCGGTCATTTGCCATTGACTATTGCTACATTTCTGCATAGCGGGGGGGGGGGGGCACCTGACTGTTTTGACTGTTTTACACAGGAGTGGGGTGGCACACCTGACTGTTACGATAAGTGTACGTTGGATGGGGGGGGGGGGCGGACCTGATGCTTGCACACATTTGCTAGGACTATAGTGGTATGTCAGGTACTCCATTTCAGTCTGTAGTCTTACCTATCCTGCTGGCTAGAGGCTTACCAGTGTACTGCAGATCCTAGCTTTGTTTACCTACATATTAGTTTCTGACTACCTAGCCTTCACAACTTACATCCGACTGCCTGGCCTGCTGTGTAGGCCTGGGGGGGTTACCCATAGGGCATATTCAGAGGCCATAATGCAGCATTTGTTTGTGTTAGTCTTCACCTGTCCTTCTGGCTTCGACTGTTGTTGGGTATGTGAACCTTCCTGACTGGCATGTGTGGCTCTTATGGACACCCATGTCACTCAGGCCATTTCCTGCAGTGGGTTTTGTCACCCTGTGTAGTACTGGCTGCTATGGTGACTCCAGTATGTGTTACAGATGTCATGATGCCACTGTGGCTGTCTACTGTCTGCTGCCTTGACATTCAGCTACCCAATTCCCTTGCATGTTCACATCTATACCATAGCTACAGGTAAGAACACATTCTACTCCATTTGGCAACTGGTAGGTTGATTGACTTACCTTGAGGATGTGCCGAACTTCAGGATGGTGCTGGAGAGTTGCCTATATCTGATGCACATAGTACACTCCCTATACATGGTTGGGCACAGGTAGTGTCATGTTTGGCATCCCTTTTACTGCCTGTATGAGTCAGAGAGAGATGTAATTCCCTGGACCCCTACTGTGTCAGTGCATATGCTATGCGTTGCCTCTTTGCCAAGGCCAGGGCATACTGGGCACGCCCCCTTCTGCCTACTGGGGCAGGCTCAGGTTGCAAATGCGTCAGGATCAAATCTGTTTTTTTAGTTTCACTTCAGAGAGCTTTTATTTATTTCTTTCTTTATTTATTTATTTATTTGTTAACTGGTAGATGGACTAGTCTGTTGACCCTTTTCAGTCACAACCCTGCATAATGCACAATGGCAGACAAAAAATAATATATCATTTACAAAGTGTTGCATTTTATATTTAATGTATAATTACAAACAAGTATAACATAACAATGTATGCACAGTTCAAAGGATGCATCACAGGAATAGCAACATGGTAGGGCACAGTACATAGTCTGTTCAGCTTATGCAAGTTATGATAGCACGTATGCAATGTTTAGTAATAGGCGATTAATTGAAACTTATGCAGCTAGTACTTTTATACTGGGGTTTGAAACTGCCATAATGGTCTTAAAATATATATATTTAGTTGTATTCACTGTGCTAATACATATCTAGGAGGATCTTTTTCAACCCAGAGCAAATCAGTTGCAGTTTATTACTTTGCTATATATCTGAGAAAATGATGATATCATAAAACATTCAGAACTTAATTAATCCAATTAATCATGGATATAGATTACAAATTAGAGTGATCAATGTGAATTGTTAATCAGTGAAAAGGGAGGTAAGAGATGCAATATCTAGTATGCCATAATAAAGTGATGTTCATTTTTATGCAGTTCCTATGAGGCAGGAATTTGTGAAGCAGGAAGTGATGCTGACAGAATCATTGCAAAATATGTTTCCAAAAATGCATAAAGAGAAAACCGTATCCTGGGAATAGGATAACTAACTTATAAAGTAATTACACAGCTGAATGATCTGTCTCACATTTCCCTTAGAAATCACTGAACATTTTTTTTCATATTTAACCTTGATTTCTGTAGTCTTTGTCAGTTCCTGCAAGGGATTGGGCATATGTTCTTTCCTTGCTTGTATGTCACTGCAGAGTTCATCTTGTAATGGTCGCTGCTGAAGGAACAGCCTGTTGTATTTCCTCTTTAGGGAATTATGGCAGATGTTATTTGAGGTTTTAAAACTGCAAATGAAGATCCTAATCTCACCAAAATGCTTCAGCTAACATGACATATTTGTTAAATTATTATCTGGATTTTACTTTTGTTTGTTTATTTACTTGTTTGTTTTTGATTGTGTATTTGGTTTATTTGTTTCTTTACTTATGAATCAAGTTATTATGTGTCAGTGATTAGGATATACATCGTTAGAAATGGTCCATTTACAGATGACACCTGGATGAGAACAGCTCCACCAATACTATAAAAATAAAAGCTTTGTTTTGTTCTTTTTACCCCATTGCCTACTAAAACCATCAATTAACCTCTGCCTTTTCTGCTAGCTCCCTATCTTCTGAGCGAGACATTCCAATGCTCCTTTCTGGACAATCCCAGATATAGGACATCATGAGTTGGGCCAAACAACTTCTTGGGGTAGTCTGTGCTATGGTGTAGTACTGCCTGTAGCCTAGGGAGCAAGGAACTGTTTAGGAAGTTGCAGACTTGTTACTGTTAGTCAACATTCTTACAGTGGCTGTTCAAGGTTCCTCACAGAGGGAGCAATGTATGTAATGAAGACAGCACACTTGCCCACAAAGAACTGCTTATCTTTATGGCCCCTTTATAGAAGTTGCTTCAGAGATTTCTCATCCTCATCACAGGGCACAGAAACAGCAATGTTTTACTATTTCCCTGGGATAGGCCAGCTGTTGGCAATTGATTGCTTCATCTTATCTGCCTACCAGAAGCCCGACCAGTTTGCTCCCAAATATGGTCGCTGGTAGCCCAGATGAATACCCTGTTTCTGAGACATCAGACCAAAATTATCATAATGAAAATTCATAGAGTTTAACAATAAAAACTGTATGCATATATATATATATATTTTTTTTACAAAAAAGCATCTGTTAAAGATATGTACAAGTAATTCAATAAAAAAACATTAAACAATGCTATGAAAAGATATGCTGTTCCAAACAAATTATATATTGGCACACGTCTGTACCAGGACTTTGACAAAGGTGTATGCTAATCACTATTCCCATCATTATGCCATACAAATGTCAATGCAATATCTGTAATACTATTTAATTAGTTTTTTTCTTAATTTTGAGACATTGCAGTGATAGGACTAGCCTTTAACATTAGTAGCCTTTTTATTTTCTTGCAGTCAGCTGGATAAAGGTACGATAAAAGTCCACTCAGTTGACTATGTTTTGAGATAAACTGGTAGGTCATATCTTAAAATGGAATTATCAGTACTGCTTGTTACATTTGTGACATAATAGATTAAATAGGATATATTCCAATGTATTTGCAGTCTTTCAGTTTGCGTGAAGGGAATACATTTATTAAAAGAGCTTGAAGTGTTTCCTCATATGTCTTCAAGACACCTATTTGTCTATACTGCTGCAGTTTATTGTATAAGTTATGTAAAGTCTGCACAAATTAGTCAATAATATGAAACTATAGCCAAGAAAAAGTGAAAGCTTGCATATTTTTGCATGAAAGTTGATCCCAATGATGTTTGTGCTTATTAGACGTTTCTACTAGAGGTTCTATATAAATAACAAATGTGCTTATTGCACAGAGTAGAAGCAGGGACTTAGAAGCATCAGCTACAGGCATTGGTTTGGCATCAACTCCCCCCTCTTTGCAGTTTTGTACATGGAGTTGTGCAGTCATTCTGTCATATCAAAAGTGACTATTACCTAAAGCCAATATGCACACTACTGGGTGACTGGCCTGATTTAGAGCCATTCCTAGATATTTTTACTGAGATTTTTGCATCTTTGTTGAAAGCTCAGGCAGCACGAATTAAATCAAAAGGTAAAACAGATGGGATTTAGTGTAATTAATTCATTTTCCTTTTCCACTCTAAAAGGCAATTCCCCTGAATCTAAGTTCAGAGCAAGGCCCTTGAATTTCTTTTCTCTCATGGTTGGCTAGTAGCAGAGCTGATTTTTTTTTCATTTTGCCTTAGTTTTTGTTGTTGCAGTAGCAGATGATGACTTTTAAGCCGGGGGGGGGGGGGGGGGGCTGCAAAAAGCAACTGAATGAGTCAATCTAACATGAATGGGATTGGGCTATATTAGCAGGTCAATAACCATTTATATGTGCTTGAACAAGAGCTGGTATCAGTCACTTTATCCCCAGATTACCCTGCAACATACTCATTCTCACTACTTTATTGACTATATATACATGTGATGTTTGACTGCATTTAACAGGGTTACATAAAATTGAGCTCCAGACAAAGACTTAAAGGATGTCCCCTGCTGCACACTCAGTGCCCCCCACCCCAATTTTCCTTCCTTCCTGCCCTCACATCACACAGATAGATAGATAACTTTTCTGTTTTCGTTTTTTACATTTTTGTCTTACACTTAAGTTTTGCCCTCTGTTCTTTTCAATACAACCTAACTGGCCAAGGCAGCAGTGTAATAACTGTGGAGGAAGTAACTGTTTTAAGCCAAGGGGTTTTGAAGTGATAGGCCCCAAAATGTATGCAAATCTAGATGGTCTGAATGGCATTTTAGAAATATTTTCCAACCTTTTGATCCAGTGATAATCTAAACAAAAAGCTTGATTAAGGAAGGTCATTCAGTTTTCTTTTTTTATTTCTTTTGCAGAAGAAATAGGTTGTGTTCAAAGCTTAATGTTCAAAGTTAACAGACTGGTGCCTCTTGATCAACCAAGAAGACAAATGCTTCAAGGGATACATATTTCATATGAACAAATAGTGACTACTTCCTTATATCTACCCCCAAAAAGATATTTACCTTCTGTGTCCCCTTCTGGTGTTAGACTGGAGTGACAGTGAAAGACCAAATGACCATGAGCATATGTTTCAAGTTGCTGCTGTCATACATATGCATATGTATGACTTCTCACCGATACCCACAAAAGACAGCTACCTTCTGTGTACTCCTCTGATGTTAAACTGAGATGAAAGCAAAAGATCTAATAGCCACAGACATATATTCCAACTTGTTGCTGTCAGAAGTATATATACAGCAGACTTTCTTACTCCTACCTAAAAATGAATAGTGGCCTGTCTACCCAACTGATATTAAGTTGTGAGGAAAATGAAGAAAATAATCATCCGTATAATGTAATAGAATCTATTACTCATAAAT